>NC_048582.1:13258602-13348602 GCF_013265735.2 Oncorhynchus mykiss | reverse complement strand
CAACCCTGTGCTCTCCACTGTGCTCCTCTCCTCTGGCGGCCATTAAAGCTGTGCTTTATCATGTGTTTAATACCCCGCTTAGCTCCACCGACCGACCAGCCGGCTGGAAAACAGACAGACCTCCACAGCTCACTACAGCCCGCTGTGCTTTTAATATGTGGATCTGTACCATGTACACGTTCATAGCAGAATTGGGCCTAGTAGCTACCACACCACAGTAGTAGACTAGTAGCTACCACACCACAGTACTAGACTAGTAGCTACCACACCACAGTAGTAGACTAGTAGCTACCACACCACAGTAGTAGACTAGTAGCTACCACACCACAGCAGTAGACTAGTAGCTACCACACCACAGCAGTAGACTAGTAGCTACCACACCACAGCAGTAGACTAGTAGCTACCACACCACAGTAGTAGACTAGTAGCTACCACACCACAGTAGTAGACTAGTAGCTACCACACCACAGTAGTAGACTAGTAGCTACCACACCACAGTAGTAGACTAGTAGCTACCACACCACAGTAGTAGACTAGTAGCTACCACACCACAGCAGTAGACTAGTAGCTACCACACCACAGTAGTAGACTAGTAGCTACCACACCACAGTAGTAGACTAGTAGCTACCACACCACCGTAGTAGACTAGTAGCTACCACACCACAGTACTAGACTAGTAGCTACCACACCACAGTAGTAGACTAGTAGCTACCACACCACAGTAGTAGACTAGTAGCTACCACACCACAGTAGTAGACTAGTAGCTACCACACCACAGTAGTAGACTAGTAGCTACTACACCACAGTAGTAGACTAGTAGCTACCACACCACAGTAGTAGACTAGTAGCTACCACACCACCGTAGTAGACTAGTAGCTACCACACCACAGTAGTAGACTAGTAGCTACCACACCACAGTAGTAGACTAGTAGCTACCACATCACAGTAGTAGACTAGTAGCTACCACACCACCGTAGTAAACTAGTAGCTACTACACCACAGTAGTAGACTAGTAGCTACCACACCACAGTAGTAGACTAGTAGCTACCACACCACCGTAGTAGACTAGTAGCTACCACACCACAGTAGTAGACTAGTAGCTACCACACCACAGTAGTAGACTAGTAGCTACCACACCACCGTAGTAGACTAGTAGCTACTACACCACAGTACTAGACTAGTAGCTACTACACCACAGTAGTAGACTAGTAGCTACCACACCACAGTACTAGACTAGTAGCTACCACACCACAGTACTAGACTAGTAGCTGTCACACCACAGCAGTAGACTAGTAGCTACCACACCACAGTAGTAGACTAGTAGCTACCATACCACCATAGTAGACTGGTAGCTACCACGCCACAGTAGTAGACTAGTAGCTACCACACCACAGTAGTAGACTAGTAGCTACCACACCACAGCAGTAGACTAGTAGCTACCACACCACAGTAGTAAACTAGTAGCTACCACACCACAGTAGTAGACTAGTAGCTACCACACCACAGTAGTAGACTAGTAGCTACCATACCACCGTAGTAGACTGGTAGCTACCACGCCACAGTAGTAGACTAGTAGCTACCACACCACAGTAGTAGACTAGTAGCTACCACACCACAGCAGTAGACTAGTAGCTACCACACCACAGTAGTAAACTAGTAGCTACCACACCACAGTAGTAGACTAGTAGCTACCACACCACAGTAGTAAACTAGTATCTACCACACCACCGTAGTAGACTAGTAGCTACCACACCACAGTAGTAAACTAGTATCTACCACACCACCGTAGTAGACTAGTAGCTACCACACCACAGTAGTAAACTAGTAGCTACCACACCACAGTAGTAGACTAGTAGCTACCACACCACAGTAGTAAACTAGTATCTACCACACCACCGTAGTAGACTAGTAGCTACCACACCACCGTAGTAGACTAGTAGCTACCACACCACAGTAGTAGACTAGTAGCTACCACACCACAGTAGTAAACTAGTAGCTACCACACCACAGTAGTAGACTAGTAGCTACCACACCACCGTAGTAGACTAGTAGCTACCACACCACAGCAGTAGACTAGTAGCTACCAAACCACAGTAGTAGACTAGTAGCTACTACACCACCGTACGTAGTAAACTAGTAGCTACCACACCACCGTAGTAGACTAGTAGCTACCACTCCACAGTACTAGACTAGTAGCTGTCACACCACAGTAGTAGACTAGTAGCTACCACACCACAGCAGTAGACTAGTAGCTACCACACCACAGTACTAGACTAGTAGCTGTCACACCACAGTAGTAGACTAGTAGCTACCACACCACAGTACTAGACTAGTAGCTACCACACCACAGTAGTAGACTAGTAGCTACCACACCACAGTAGTAAACTCGTAGCTACCACACCACAGTAGTAGACTAGTAGCTACCACACCACAGTAGTAGACTAGTAGCTACCACACCACAGCAGTAGACTAGTAGCTACCACACCACAGTAGTAGACTAGTAGCTACCACATCACAGTAGTAAACTAGTAGCTACCACACCACAGTAGTAAACTGGTAGCTACCACACCACAGTAGTAAACTAGTAGCTACCACACCACAGTAGTAGACTAGTAGCTACCACACCACCGTAGTAGACTAGTAGCTACCACACCACAGTAGTAGACTAGTAGCTACCACACCACAGTAGTAAACTAGTAGCTACCACACCACAGTAGTAAACTAGTAGCTACCACACCACAGTAGTAGACTAGTAGCTACCACACCACAGTAGTAAACTAGTAGCTACCACACCACCGTAGTTGACTAGTAGCTACCACACCACCGTAGTAGACTAGTAGCTACCACACCACCGTAGTAAACTAGTAGCTACCACACCACAGTAGTAGACTAGTATCTACCACACCACCGTAGTAGACTAGTAGCTACCACACCACCGTAGTAGACTAGTAGCTACCACACCACAGTAGTAAACTAGTAGCTACCACACCACAGTAGTAAACTAGTAGCTACCACACCACAGTAGTAGACTAGTAGCTACCACACCACAGTAGTAGACTAGTAGCTACCACACCACAGTAGTAGACTAGTAGCTACCACACCACAGTAGTAGACTAGTAGCTACCACACCACAGTAGTAAACTAGTAGCTGTCACACCACAGTAGTAGACTAGTAGCTACCACACCACCGTAGTAGACTAGTAGCTACCACACCACCGTAGTAGACTAGTAGCTACTACACCACAGTAGTAAACTAGTAGCTACCACACCACAGTACTAGACTAGTAGCTACCACACCACAGTAGTAGACTAGTAGCTACCACACCACCGTAGTAGACTAGTAGCTACTACACCACAGTAGTAAACTAGTAGCTACCACACCACCGTAGTAGACTAGTAGCTACCACACCACGGTAGTAGACTAGTAGCTACCACACCACCGTAGTAAACTAGTAGCCACCACACCACCGTAGTAAACTAGTAGCTACCACACCACAGTAGTAGACTAGTAGCTACCACACCACAGTAGTAGACTAGTAGCTACCACACCACAGTAGTAAACTAGTAGCTACCACACCACCGTAGTAGACTAGTAGCTACCACACCACCGTAGTAGACTAGTAGCTACTACACCACAGTAGTAAACTAGTAGCTACCACACCACAGTAGTAAACTAGTAGCTACCACACCACCGTAGTAGACTAGTAGCTACCACACCACCGTAGTAGACTAGTAGCTACTACACCACAGTAGTAAACTAGTAGCTACCACACCACAGTAGTAAACTAGTAGCTACCACACCACCGTAGTAGACTAGTAGCTACTACACCACAGTAGTAAACTAGTAGCTACCACACCACAGTAGTAGACTAGTAGCTACCACACCACAGTAGTAGACTAGTAGCTACCACACCACAGCAGTAGACTAGTAGCTACCACACCACAGTAGTAGACTAGTAGCTACCACACCACAGTAGTAGACTAGTAGCTACCACACCACAGTAGTAGACTAGTAGCTGCCACACCACCGTGGTAGACTAGTAGCTACCACACCACAGCAGTAGACTAGTAGCTACCACACCACAGTAGTAGACTAGTAGCTACCACACCACAGTAGTAGACTAGTAGCTACCACACCACAGTAGTAGACTAGTAGCTACCACACCACAGTAGTAGACTAGTAGCTACCACACCACAGTAGTAGACTAGTAGCTACCACACCACAGTAGTAGACTAGTAGCTACCACACCACAGTAGTAGACTAGTAGCTGCCACACCACCGTAGTAGACTAGTAGCTACCACACCACAGCAGTAGACTAGTAGCTACCACACCACAGTAGTAGACTAGTAGCTACCACACCACAGTACTAGACTAGTAGCTACCACACCACAGTAGTAAACTAGTAGCTACCACACCACAGTAGTAGACTAGTAGCTACCACACCACAGTAGTAGACTAGTAGCCACCACACCACCGTACTAAACTAGTAGCTACCACACCACAGTAGTAGACTAGTAGCTACCACACCACAGTAGTAAACTAGTAGCTACCACACCACAGTAGTAGACTAGTAGCTACCACACCACAGTAGTAGACTAGTAGCTACCACACCACCGTAGTAGACTAGTAGCTACCACACCACAGTAGTAGACTAGAAGCTGTCACACCACAGTAGTAAACTAGTAGCTACCACACCACATTAGTAGACTAGTAGCTACCACACCACAGTAGTAAACTAGTAGCCACCACACCACCGTAGTAAACTAGTAGCTACCACACCACAGTAGTAAACTAGTAGCTACCACACCACAGTAGTAAACTAGTAGCCACCACACCACCGTAGTAAACTAGTAGCTACCACACCACAGTAGTAAACTAGTAGCTACCACACCACCGTAGTAAACTAGTAGCTACCACACCACCGTAGTAGACTAGTAGCTACCACACCACCGTAGTAGACTAGTAGCTACCACACCACAGTAGTAGACTAGTAGCTACCACACCACAGTAGTAGACTAGTAGCTACCACATCACAGTAGTAAACTAGTAGCTTCCACACCACAGTAGTAAACTAGTAGCTACCACATCACAGTAGTAAACTAGTAGCTACCACACCACCGTAGTAGACTAGTAGCTACCATACCACCGTAGTAGACTGGTAGCTACCACGCCTCGGCAGTAGACTGGTGGCAGCAGCCCCTCGGTAGTAGACTGGTAGCCACCACGCCTCGGTAGTAGACTGGTGGCGGCAGCCCCTCGGTAGTAGACTAGTAGCGGCAGCCCCTTGGTAGTAGACTGGTAGCTACCACGACACGGTAGTAGACTAGTATCTGCCACGGTAGTAGACTGGTGGCGGCTGCGCCGCGGTAGTAGACTGGTGGCGGCAGCCCCTCGGTAGTAGACTGGTGGCGGCAGCCCCTCGGTAGTAGACTGGTGGCGGCAGCCCCTCGGTAGTAGACTGGTGGCGGCAGCCCCTCGGTAGTAGACTGGTTGCGGCAGCCCCTCGGTAGTAGACTAGTGGCGGCTGCCCCTCGGTAGTAGACTGGTGGCGGCAGCCCCTCGGTAGTAGACTGGTTTCGGCAGCCCCTCGGTAGTAGACTGGTAGCTACCACGACACGGTAGTAGACTGTTGGCGGCAGCCCCTCGGTAGTAGACTGGTAGCTACCACGCCTCGGTAGTAGACCGGTGGCGGCAGCCCCTCGGTAGTAGACTAATGGCGGCAGCCCCTCGGTAGTAGACTGGTAGCTACCACGACACAGTAGTAGACTAGTATCTGCCACGGTAGTAGACTGGTGGTGGCTGCGCCGCGGTAGTAGACTGGTGGCGGCAGCCCCTCTGTAGTAGACTGGTGCGGGCAGCCCCTCGGTAGTAGACTGGTGGCGGCAGCCCCTCTGTAGTAGACTGGTGGCGGCAGCCCCTCGGTAGTAGACTGGTGGCGGCAGCCCCTTGGTAGTAGACTGGTGGCGGCAGCCCCTCGGTAATAGACTGGTAGCTACCACGCCTCGGTAGTAGACTGGTGGCGGCAGCCCCTCTGTAGTAGACTGGTGGCGGCAGCCCCTCGGTAGTAGACTGGTGGCGGCAGCCCTTCGGTAGTAGACTGGTGGTGGCAGCCCCTCGGTAGTAGACTGGTAGCTACCACGTCTCGGTAGTAGACTGGTGGCGGCAGCCCCTCGGTAGTAGACTGGTGGCGGCAGCCCATCGGTAGTAGACTGGTGGCGGCAGCCCCTCGGTAGTAGACTGGTAGCTACCACGCCTCGGTAGTAGACTGGTGGCGGCAGCCCCTCGGTAGTAGACTGGTAGCGGCAGCCCCTCGGTAGTAGACTGGTGGCGGCAGCCCCTCGGTAGTAGACTGGTGGCGGCAGCCCCTCGGTAGTAGACTGGTGGCGGCAGCCCCTCTGTAGTAGACTGGTGGCGGCAGCCCCTCTGTAGTAGACTGGTGGCGGCAGCCCCTCTGTAGTAGACTGGTGGCGGCTGCGCCGCGGTGGTAGACTGGTGGCGGCAGCCCCTCGGTAGTAGACTGGTGGCGGCAGCCCCTCGGTAGTAGACCGGTTAGCTACCACGACACGGTAGTAGACTGGTGGCGGCAGCCCCTCGGTAGTAGACTGGTGGCGGCAGCCCCTCGGTAGTAGACTGGTGGCGGCAGCCCCTCGGTAGTAGACTGGTAGCTACCACGCCTCGGTAGTAGACTGGTGGCGGCAGCCCCACGGTAGTAGACTGGTGGCGGCAGCCCCTCTGTAGTAGACTGGTGGCGGCAGCCCCTCTGTAGTAGACTGGTGGCGGCTGCGCCGCGGTGGTAGACTGGTGGCGGCAGCCCCTCGGTAGTAGACTGGTGGCGGCAGCCCCTCGGTAGTAGACTGGTGGCGGCAGCCCCTCGGTAGTAGACTGGTGGCGGCAGCCCCTCTGTAGTAGACTGGTGGCGGCTGCGCCGCGGTGGTAGACTGGTGGCGGCAGCACCACGGTAGTAGACTGGTAGCTACCACGCCTCGGTAGTAGACTGGTGGCGGCAGCCCCTCGGTAGTAGACTGGTGGCGGCAGCCCCTCTGTAGTAGACTGGTGGCGGCAGCCCCTCGGTAGTAGACTGGTGGCGGCAGCCCCTCGGTAGTAGACTGGTGGCGGCAGCGCCACGGTAGTAGACTGGTGGCGGCAGCCCCTCTGTAGTAGACTGGTGGCGGCAGCCCCTCGGTAGTAGACTGGTGGCGGCAGCACCTCGGTAGTAGACTGGTGGCGGCAGCCCCTCGGTAGTAGACTGGTGGCGGCAGCCCCTCTGTAGTAGACTGGTGGCGGCAGCCCCTCTGTAGTAGACTGGTGGCGGCAGCCCCTCTGTAGTAGACTGGTGGCGGCTGCGCCGCGGTGGTAGACTGGTGGCGGCAGCCCCTCGGTAGTAGACTGGTGGCGGCAGCCCCTCGGTAGTAGACCGGTTAGCTACCACGACACGGTAGTAGACTGGTGGCGGCAGCCCCTCGGTAGTAGACTGGTGGCGGCAGCCCCTCGGTAGTAGACTGGTGGCGGCAGCCCCTCGGTAGTAGACTGGTAGCTACCACGCCTCGGTAGTAGACTGGTGGCGGCAGCCCCACGGTAGTAGACTGGTGGCGGCAGCCCCTCTGTAGTAGACTGGTGGCGGCAGCCCCTCTGTAGTAGACTGGTGGCGGCTGCGCCGCGGTGGTAGACTGGTGGCGGCAGCCCCTCGGTAGTAGACTGGTGGCGGCAGCCCCTCGGTAGTAGACTGGTGGTGGCAGCACCACGGTAGTAGACTGGTAGCGGCAGCCCCTCTGTAGTAGACTGGTGGCGGCAGCCCCTCGGTAGTAGACTGGTGGCGGCAGCCCCTCTGTAGTAGACTGGTGGCGGCTGCGCCGCGGTGGTAGACTGGTGGCGGCAGCACCACGGTAGTAGACTGGTAGCTACCACGCCTCGGTAGTAGACTGGTGGCGGCAGCCCCTCGGTAGTAGACTGGTGGCGGCAGCCCCTCTGTAGTAGACTGGTGGCGGCAGCCCCTCGGTAGTAGACTGGTGGCGGCAGCCCCTCGGTAGTAGACTGGTGGCGGCAGCGCCACGGTAGTAGACTGGTGGCGGCAGCCCCTCTGTAGTAGACTGGTGGCGGCAGCCCCTCGGTAGTAGACTGGTGGCGGCAGCACCACGGTAGTAGACTGGTGGCGGCAGCCCCTCTGTAGTAGACTGGTGGCGGCAGCACCACGGTAGTAGACTGGTAGCGGCAGCCCCTCTGTAGTAGACTGGTGGCGGCAGCCCCTCTGTAGTAGACTGGTGGCGGCAGCCCCTCTGTAGTAGACTGGTGGCGGCAGCCCCTCTGTAGTAGACTGGTGGCGGCTGCGCCGCGGTGGTAGACTGGTGGCGGCAGCACCACGGTAGTAGACTGGTAGCTACCACGCCTCGGTAGTAGACTGGTGGCGGCAGCCCCTCTGTAGTAGACTGGTGGCGGCAGCCCCTCTGTAGTAGACTGGTGGCGGCAGCCCCTCGGTAGTAGACTGGTGGCGGCAGCCCCTCGGTAGTAGACTGGTGGCGGCAGCCCCTCGGTAGTAGACTGGTGGCGGCAGCCCCTCGGTAGTAGACTGGTGGCGGCAGCCCCTCTGTAGTAGACTGGTGGCGGCAGCCCCTCGGTAGTAGACTGGTGGCGGCAGCCCCTCGGTAGTAGACTGGTGGCGGCAGCCCCTCGGTAGTAGACTGGTGGCGGCAGCCCCTCGGTAGTAGACTGGTGGCGGCAGCCCCTCGGTAGTAGACTGGTGGCGGCAGCACCACGGTAGTAGACTGGTAGCTACCACGCCTCGGTAGTAGACTGGTGGCGGCAGCCCCTCTGTAGTAGACTGGTGGCGGCAGCCCCTCGGTAGTAGACTGGTAGCTACCACGCCTCGGTAGTAGACTGGAGAGGGACTGTAGGGTCTATGTTTGAGCACTGTTGGTGAGCTGTTTTTTGGAGAAGAGTCCATTTAAGAAGAGTGGGGGCTGCTGGTCGTTTGAACACTGTGTACTGTGTTATGGTCTATTTTGTTGTCCACCAGGCATGCCAACCGCAATGCCAGCTCTCGCTGTTTAGCGCATAAGTTGCCATGGCACTGGCAGTAGCAGGAGTTGGACTCATTTGTTGCCACAGCAGCCACACGACCACGCTGTATCTAAAGATACATACACTTTCTCTGTGTATGTGTGTGCTCAGCTCACAGCACCGCGGTGGGGAGCTGTGAATGAATTCTATGAATACGGGTCGGGAGGGAGGGCACGTCAAAGCTGCGCTACGCTAGCTGAATGCTAATGTCTGTTTCTGCTCTCTGTGGAGCGCTGCTGCTAGTCTCCATCTTTCTCACTCTCTTTCTCTGGACCTCTCTCTCTTTCCACACTTCGCTACCCTGGTTCCTTCTGTTTGTCTGGGGTTGTGTGTGTGGTTTGATGCTAGCCACACTGGGCTGACTGGAAGGGTGTGTGTGGTTTGTTAACGACGCGCAGCGCTGTCTGACACAGGTAAATGAGCACATAGACAGAAGAGAGACTGCTGTCGACTTGATGCTTATTGGCTTTATTCTGCTGTTCTTATTCTGACTGGATTCTATCATTAACAATAAACTACAGGACTACATATTTCTCATTCTGACTGGATTCTATCATTAACAATATACTACAGGACTACATATTTCTCATTCTGACTGGATTCTATCATTAACAATATACTACAGGACTACATATTTCTCATTCTGACTGGATTCTATCATTAACAATATACTACAGGACTACATATTTCTCATTCTGACTGGATTCTATCATTAACAATATACTACAGGACTACATATTTCCGTTATCGAGAACCTTTTAGGTATATACATTCATATGCTATGCTTTTGTAACGACCCTGGCTTTATAAACGCTGAACTCGCGCCCCGGACCTCCGGCTAGAAGGTGGAGGGTTGGAGACCTGCTCCCTGCTGTTTCATTACATTGGTGTCAGAAGAGATCGGACCTCCCATCCACGACAGTGCGTGTGCTTGGCCGACGCGCTCTTTGAAAGGAGGGAGTAGTGTAACCACCCTGGGTTTATAAGAGCAGAAATCGACCCTGCCGCACGAGCATGCTTTTGCGGCACAGTCGATAGCACGCTGGACTTCGGGCTCGAAGGTCGAGGGTACGAGACCTGCTCCCTGCCTGTTTCATTACACTATGTTGTTGTCTTAGGTCTCTCTTTATGTAGTGGTGTCTCGTCTTGATGTGTGTTTTGTCCTATATTTACATTTTGGAAATACGAATTTGTTCTTAGCTGACTTGCCTAGTTTTAATAAAGGTTATATAAATAAATAAAATATTCTCATTGTGTTAGCCATAGTCACCTTGCTTTGGTCAGGCCTTGGAGTCAGCAAACTGTCTATAGAATTGCAATTCATTCCAATTCTTTGCCACTGTGACTCATGACATGAGTCATGTTAAAGAGATACTTCAGGATTTTGGCAATGTTTCCCAGGAGTCAGAAGAACTCGTGGATACCATGTATATGTCTCCGCATGCGGTTTGAACGAAGTTGCTAACTAGCGCAACTGTAAAAGCCAACTAGAGTTTTCGCAATGCCTAGAAGTGTCTACCTCTAACGTCCTTCATACTGCACTCAAACATACAACTGGTATCCACAAGTTCATCTGAGGCTGGGGAAGTAAATAAATCATGAAGCATCCCTTTAACTCATAAGGCCAGGCACAGAAAGTGAAAGTAAGTGAATTGAAATTGAATCCCTCCTCAATGGAAAAATAATTGGCAGTTTTTAAAAATTCCAAACCTGAATTCAATTTGGTTTAATCCCCTTTACTGAATGGAGTTGGGTGGGGAGAAACAATTTAATGGCCCCTGCTTCCCTGCTGTTGGGTTAAAGAAGCTCTCTGCTAGGAGGCATTCCGGCTCAAACATACTCTCCAGTGGCTCAGAATCCCAGGTTTTTAGGAGCAACTGCGCAGCCATTGTGGATATGGTCCATAACTGGCCAGCCTGAGCCATCACACACAGCCATCCAAATCCATTACCCAGATGTTAGTAGAAAATATATGGGACCGTTCAGGAGGGACAGATTGACTGGGCTATTTTGAGCCGCCCAGGCAGCCGTTTGATAAGACTTATTGAAAAATGAAAGGCTCGGCGACCACTCCACAGCATTTGCATAGAGATGGGAATCAGAGCGGAGGCTCCTGTAATGGCTTACCTTCCACTGCCCTGGTTGAGAGGATGAGGGATGAGAACCTCACAGATCCAGTTCTATGGACCAGTTCCAGTTCGATCTCTCTTGGACACCATCTTCTGATATTAGAAGGACTGGCTAAGAGGGGCAAGGTAGTGTTGAGTCAGTCTGATACAGATAGTGTAGTAGGTATTATACTGAGGAATAACACAGGGTCTAGGTAGGGTTGAGTCAGTCTGATACAGATAGTGTAGTAGGTATTATACTGAGGAATAACACGGGGTCTAGGTAGTGTTGAGTCAGTCTGATACAGATAGTGTAGTAGGTATTATACTTAGGAATAACACAGGGTCTAGGTAGGGTTGAGTCAGTCTGATACAGATAGTGTAGTAGGTATTATACTGAGGAATAACACAGGGTCTAGGTAGGGTTGAGTCAGTCTGATACAGATAGTGTAGTAGGTATTATACTGAGGAATAACACAGGGTCTAGGTAGGGTTGAGTCAGTCTGATACAGATAGTGTAGTAGGTACTATACTGAGGAATAACACAGGGTCTAGGTAGTATGGAGTCAGTCTGATACAGATAGTGTAGTAGGTATTATACTGAGGAATAACACAGGGTCTAGGTAGGGTTGAGTCAGTCTGATACAGATAGTGTAGTAGGTATTATACTGAGGAATAACACGGGGTCTAGGTAGTGTTGAGTCAGTCTGATACAGATAGTGTAGTAGGTATTATACTTAGGAATAACACAGGGTCTAGGTAGGGTTGAGTCAGTCTGATACAGATAGTGTAGTAGGTATTATACTGAGGAATAACACAGGGTCTAGGTAGGGTTGAGTCAGTCTGATACAGATAGTGTAGTAGGTATTATACTGAGGAATAACACAGGGTCTAGGTAGGGTTGAGTCAGTCTGATACAGATAGTGTAGTAGGTACTATACTGAGGAATAACACAGGGTCTAGGTAGTATGGAGTCAGTCTGATACAGATAGTGTAGTAGGTATTATACTGAGGAATAACACAGGGTCTAGGTAGGGTTGAGTCAGTCTGATGCAGATAGTGTAGTAGGTATTATACTGAGGAATAACACAGGGTCTAGGTAGGGTTGAGTCAGTCTGATACAGATAGTGTAGTAGGTATTATACTGAGGAATAACACGGGGTCTAGGTAGGGTTGAGTCAGTCTGATACAGAGGGTTTAGAGGAGACCCTCCCTCCCTGTCTTCTCCTCGGTTAGAGGAGACCCTTATCCCTCGGTCTCCTGTCTGTGGAGACCCTAACCCCTCTGTCCCCTGTCTGTGGAGACCCTAACCCCTCTGTCACCTGTCTGTGGAGACCCTAACCCCTCGGTCTCCTGTCTGTGGAGACCCTAACCCCTCTGTCACCTGTCTGTGGAGACCCTAACCCCTCGGTCTCCTGTCTGTGGAGACCCTAACCCCTCTGTCTCCTGTCTGTGGAGACCCTAACCCCTCTGTCCCCTGTCTGTGGAGACCCTAACCCCTCTGTCACCTGTCTGTGGAGACCCTAACCCCTCTGTCCCCTGTCTGTGGAGACCCTAACCCCTCTGTCTCCTGTCTGTGGAGACCCTAACCCCTCTGTCCCCTGTCTGTGGAGACCCTAACCCCTCTGTCCCCTGTCTGTGGAGACCCTAACCCCTCTATTCTCTGTGGCCTATCTAGGATGTAGTGCTGTACTGCCTGGAAAACAGGGTGTGTGACGTCAATCACCGTGACAACGCGGGCTACTGTGCGCTGCACGAGGCATGTGCACGTGGCTGGCTTGCTATCACTCAGCACCTGCTGGAGCACGGTGCCGACGTCAACTGTAGCGCCCAGGAAGGCACCAGGTAGACACACACACACACACACACTTAAGCATGGACACTCACTTTCTCTCTCACTAACACACAGGCCAGACATATGGACACGGACAATTGCCTTCCAAGGCTCTGTACATAACGCCAGTGTGTGTGTGTGGCGTGTCTGTCTCCCTCCCCCCCAGGCCCCTACATGACGCGGTGGAGAATGACCATCTGGAAGTGGTCCGTCTGCTGCTGTCCTACGGAGCTGACCCAACCCTGGCTACGTACTCTGGCCGCAGCCTCCTCCGCATGACACACTCCCACGGCATGGAGGGATTCCTCTCTGGTAAGACTGCTTTAGAGATGGTGTGTGTGTGTGTTCCTCATCTGTGGGGGACACAGTATCATCCTCGGGAGTTGCACCGCGTTACCCCACTATCAGGTTACTTAGCAACAGCTGCAGAGGGGTCGTCCTCTAAGGGCTGGCCCTTGTGAGCGGTGCAGTGAGGGGGAGAGAGGTTGCCTGACGACTCAAACAGAATACTTCCACTGTTCTATGTTCACTACATACTTCAGTCTGAGACTGCCGTCAGGGAGGTCGTTGGTGGGGACGTCAGGGAGGTCGTTGGTGGGTGCCGTCAGGGAGGTCGTTGGTGGGGACGTCAGGGAGGTCGTTGGTGGGGACGTCAGGGAGGTCGTTGGTGGGGACGTCAAAACAAAGTCACCGGCGATTGGATCAATGACGAACTTTCAAAACACGGCTTTGCCTACGTGTATTCTGGCTCTGGCCCAACACAGCGGTTTCTGGGGGCCAGGACAGGGAACTGACGGCCTCATTACACACACACAGACACACACACACGCCCAGGCACCACACAGTTTAAATGGATGGTGAGGAGATATACCAAGGGGAAGTAGAGGACAGCGTTCCATTGAGTGCTTGAGAGAACCGCAGTGAGCTAGCATCCCTCGCTCCCTCTCTCTCTCTTCCTCCCTCCCTCTCTTCCTCTCTCTCTCTTCCTCCCTCCATCCGTTCTCTATTTCAGGGCATTATTAATCAGCCCTGCTCTGGCGCGCACACACACACACACACACACACACACTTTCCTCCTCTTATACACACTCCAACAGCGATTGCCAAACGGTGCCTAGTTCACTCCACTCACCTAACCTGATCTGTGCTTCCCAGAGAGAGAGAGAAAACGCACAACAAATCCAATTCATTTAGTTAAAAGGGGGATTAGAATTTCCCCCTTCAGTTCAATTCCACAGTGGCCCACACTGCTGCTTCAGCTCCAGCCCTCTCTGCCTCTCTCCACTCACTAATCCTCAAGTGTTGATGAGTTGATACTATTTTACATAAGCCTGCCCACTAGGAGCACCCCAGAACCCACTAGGAGCACTCCCTCCCTCCTTGTCCTCTCCTCCCTCCCTCCCTCCCTGTCTTCTCCTCCCTCTCTTCCCTCTGGCCTTTCTGCCCCTCTTCCCTCCCTGGACTCTCCTCTCTCCCTGGACTCTCCTCTCTCTCTTCCCTCCCTGGACTCTCCTCTCTCTCTTCCCTCCCTCCCTGGACTCTCCTCTCTCCCTGGACTCTCCTCTCTCTCTTCCCTCCCTGGACTCTCCTCTCTCTCTTTCCTCCCTGTACGCTTCTCTCTCTCTTCCCTCTCTGGACTCTTCTCTCTCTCTTCCCTCCCTGGACTCCTCTCTCTCTTCCTTCCCCTGGACTCTCCTCTCTCTCTTCCTTCCTCTGGACTCTCCTCTCTCCCTTCCCTCCCTGGACTCTCCTCTCTCTCTTCCCTCTCTGGACTCTCCTCTCTCCTTCCCTCCCTGGACTCTCCTCTCTCTCTTCCCTCCATGGACTCTCCTCTCTCTCTGGAGTCTCCTCTCTCTCTTTCCTCTCTGGACTCTCCTCTCTCTCTGGACTCTCCTCTCTCTCTTTCCTCTCTGGACTCTCCTCTCTCTCTGGACTCTCCTCTCTCTCTTCCCTCTCTGGACTCTCCTCTCTCTCTTCCCTCCCTGGACTCTCCTCTCTCTCTTCCCTCCCTGGACTCTCCTCTCTCTCTTCCTTCCTCTGGACTATCCTCTCTCCCTTCCCTGCCTGGACTCTCCTCTCTCTCTTCCTTCCTCTGGACTCTCTTCTCTCTCTTCCCTCTCTGGACTCTCCTCTCTCCTTCCCTCTCTGGACTCTCCTCTCTCTCTTCCCTCTCTGGACTCTCCTCTCTCTCTTCCCTCCCTGCACTCTCCTCTCTCTCTTCCCTCTCTGGACTCTCCTCTCTCTCTTCCCTCTCTGGACTCTCCACTCTCTCTTCCCTCCCTGGACTCTCCTCTCTCTCTCTCTGGACTCTCCTCTCTCTCTCTGGACTCTCCTCTCTCTCTCTGGACTCTCCTCTCTCTCTTCCCTCCCTGGACTCTCCTCTCTCTCTCTCTGGACTCTCATCTCTCTCTCTGGACTCTCCTCTCTCTCTTCCCTCTCTGGACTCTCCTCTCTCCCTTCCCTGCCTGGACTCTCCTCTCTCTCTTCCTTCCTCTGGACTCTCTTCTCTCTCTTCCCTCTCTGGACTCTCCTCTCTCCTTCCCTCTCTGGACTCTCCTCTCTCTCTTCCCTCTCTGGACTCTCCTCTCTCTCTTCCCTCCCTGCACTCTCCTCTCTCTCTTCCCTCTCTGGACTCTCCTCTCTCTCTTCCCTCTCTGGACTCTCCACTCTCTCTTCCCTCTCTGGACTCTCCTCTCTTTCTTCCCTCCCTGGACTCTCCTCTCTCTCTTCCCTCTCTGGACTCTCCTCTCTCTCTTCCCTCCCTGGACTCTCCTCTCTCTCTTCCCTCCCTGGACTCTCCTCTCTCTCTCTGGACTCTCCTCTCTCTCTCTGGACTCTCCTCTCTCTCTCTGGACTCTCCTCTCTCACTTCCCTCCCTGGACTCTCCTCTCTCTCTCTCTGGACTCTCCTCTCTCTCTCTGGACTCTCCTCTCTCTCTTCCTTCCCCTGGACTCTCCTCTCTCTCTTCCTTCCTCTGGACTCTCCTCTCTCCCTTCCCTCCCTGGACTCTCCTCTCTCTCTTCCCTCTCTGGACTCTCCTCTCTCCTTCCCTCCCTGGACTCTCCTCTCTCTCTTCCCTCCATGGACTCTCCTCTCTCTCTGGAGTCTCCTCTCTCTCTTTCCTCTCTGGACTCTCCTCTCTCTCTGGACTCTCCTCTCTCTCTTTCCTCTCTGGACTCTCCTCTCTCTCTGGACTCTCCTCTCTCTCTTCCCTCTCTGGACTCTCCTCTCTCTCTTCCCTCCCTGGACTCTCCTCTCTCTCTTCCCTCCCTGGACTCTCCTCTCTCTCTTCCTTCCTCTGGACTATCCTCTCTCCCTTCCCTGCCTGGACTCTCCTCTCTCTCTTCCTTCCTCTGGACTCTCTTCTCTCTCTTCCCTCTCTGGACTCTCCTCTCTCCTTCCCTCTCTGGACTCTCCTCTCTCTCTTCCCTCTCTGGACTCTCCTCTCTCTCTTCCCTCCCTGCACTCTCCTCTCTCTCTTCCCTCTCTGGACTCTCCTCTCTCTCTTCCCTCTCTGGACTCTCCACTCTCTCTTCCCTCCCTGGACTCTCCTCTCTCTCTCTCTGGACTCTCCTCTCTCTCTCTGGACTCTCCTCTCTCTCTCTGGACTCTCCTCTCTCTCTTCCCTCCCTGGACTCTCCTCTCTCTCTCTCTGGACTCTCATCTCTCTCTCTGGACTCTCCTCTCTCTCTTCCCTCTCTGGACTCTCCTCTCTCCCTTCCCTGCCTGGACTCTCCTCTCTCTCTTCCTTCCTCTGGACTCTCTTCTCTCTCTTCCCTCTCTGGACTCTCCTCTCTCCTTCCCTCTCTGGACTCTCCTCTCTCTCTTCCCTCTCTGGACTCTCCTCTCTCTCTTCCCTCCCTGCACTCTCCTCTCTCTCTTCCCTCTCTGGACTCTCCTCTCTCTCTTCCCTCTCTGGACTCTCCACTCTCTCTTCCCTCTCTGGACTCTCCTCTCTTTCTTCCCTCCCTGGACTCTCCTCTCTCTCTTCCCTCTCTGGACTCTCCTCTCTCTCTTCCCTCCCTGGACTCTCCTCTCTCTCTTCCCTCCCTGGACTCTCCTCTCTCTCTCTGGACTCTCCTCTCTCTCTCTGGACTCTCCTCTCTCTCTCTGGACTCTCCTCTCTCACTTCCCTCCCTGGACTCTCCTCTCTCTCTCTCTGGACTCTCCTCTCTCTCTCTGGACTCTCCTCTCTCTCTTCCCTCTCTGGACTCTCCTCTCGCTCTTCCCTCCCTGGACTCTCCTCTCTCTCTTCCCTCTCTGGACTCTCCTCTCTCTCTCTGGACTCTCCTCTCTCTCTCTGGACTCTCCTCTCTCTCTTCCCTCCCTGGACTCTCCTCTCTCTCTCTCTGGACTCTCATCTCTCTCTCTGGACTCTCCTCTCTCTCTTCCCTCTCTGGACTCTCCTCTCTCCCTTCCCTGCCTGGACTCTCCTCTCTCTCTTCCTTCCTCTGGACTCTCTTCTCTCTCTTCCCTCTCTGGACTCTCCTCTCTCCTTCCCTCTCTGGACTCTCCTCTCTCTCTTCCCTCTCTGGACTCTCCTCTCTCTCTTCCCTCCCTGCACTCTCCTCTCTCTCTTCCCTCTCTGGACTCTCCTCTCTCTCTTCCCTCTCTGGACTCTCCACTCTCTCTTCCCTCTCTGGACTCTCCTCTCTTTCTTCCCTCCCTGGACTCTCCTCTCTCTCTTCCCTCTCTGGACTCTCCTCTCTCTCTTCCCTCCCTGGACTCTCCTCTCTCTCTTCCCTCCCTGGACTCTCCTCTCTCTCTCTGGACTCTCCTCTCTCACTTCCCTCCCTGGACTCTCCTCTCTCTCTCTCTGGACTCTCCTCTCTCTCTCTGGACTCTCCTCTCTCTCTTCCCTCTCTGGACTCTCCTCTCGCTCTTCCCTCCCTGGACTCTCCTCTCTCTCTTCCCTCTCTGGACTCTCCTCTCTCTCTTCCCTCTCTGGACTCTCCTTTCTCTCTTCCCTCTCTTGATTCTCCTCTCTCTTTTCCCTCCCTGGACTCTCCTCTCTCTCTCTCTGGACTCTCCTCTCTCTCTCTCTCTCTCTGAGCACCCCAGAACCCACTAGGAGCACTCCCTCCCTCCTTGTCCTCTCCTCCCTCCCTCCCTCCCTGTCTTCTCCTCCCTCTCTTCCCTCTGGCCTTTCTGCCCCTCTTCCCTCCCTGGACTCTCCTCTCTCCCTGGACTCTCCTCTCTCTCTTCCCTCCCTGGACTCTCCTCTCTCTCTTCCCTCCCTCCCTGGACTCTCCTCTCTCCCTGGACTCTCCTCTCTCTCTTTCCTCCCTGGACGCTTCTCTCTCTCTTCCCTCTCTGGACTCTTCTCTCTCTCTTCCCTCCCTGGACTCCTCTCTCTCTTCCTTCCCCTGGACTCTCCTCTCTCT
This sequence comes from Oncorhynchus mykiss, assembly GCF_013265735.2. Taxonomy (NCBI): domain Eukaryota; kingdom Metazoa; phylum Chordata; class Actinopteri; order Salmoniformes; family Salmonidae; genus Oncorhynchus; species Oncorhynchus mykiss. The sequence continues at coordinate 13,330,220 of NC_048582.1, read as the reverse complement.
CTTCCTTCCTCTGGACTCTCCTCTCTCCCTTCCCTCCCTGGACTCTCCTCTCTCTCTCTTCCCTCTCTGGACTCTCCTCTCTCCTTCCCTCTCTGGACTCTCCTCTCTCTCTTCCCTCCCTGGACTCTCCTCTCTCTCTTCCCTCCCTGGACTCTCCTCTCTCTCTCTGGACTCTCCTCTCTCTCTCTGGACTCTCCTCTCTCACTTCCCTCCCTGGACTCTCCTCTCTCTCTCTCTGGACTCTCCTCTCTCTCTCTGGACTCTCCTCTCTCTCTTCCCTCTCTGGACTCTCCTCTCGCTCTTCCCTCCCTGGACTCTCCTCTCTCTCTTCCCTCTCTGGACTCTCCTCTCTCTCTTCCCTCTCTGGACTCTCCTTTCTCTCTTCCCTCTCTTGATTCTCCTCTCTCTTTTCCCTCCCTGGACTCTCCTCTCTCTCTCTCTGGACTCTCCTCTCTCTCTCTCTCTCTCTGAGCACCCCAGAACCCACTAGGAGCACTCCCTCCCTCCTTGTCCTCTCCTCCCTCCCTCCCTCCCTCCCTGTCTTCTCCTCCCTCTCTTCCCTCTGGCCTTTCTGCCCCTCTTCCCTCCCTGGACTCTCCTCTCTCCCTGGACTCTCCTCTCTCTCTTCCCTCCCTGGACTCTCCTCTCTCTCTTCCCTCCCTCCCTGGACTCTCCTCTCTCCCTGGACTCTCCTCTCTCTCTTCCCTCCCTGGACTCTCCTCTCTCTCTTCCCTCCCTGGACTCTCCTCTCTCTCTTTCCTCCCTGGACGCTTCTCTCTCTCTTCCCTCTCTGGACTCTTCTCTCTCTCTTCCCTCCCTGGACTCCTCTCTCTCTTCCTTCCCCTGGACTCTCCTCTCTCTCTTCCTTCCTCTGGACTCTCCTCTCTCCCTTCCCTCCCTGGACTCTCCTCTCTCTCTCTTCCCTCTCTGGACTCTCCTCTCTCCTTCCCTCCCTGGACTCTCCTCTCTCTCTTCCCTCCATGGACTCTCCTCTCTCTCTGGAGTCTCCTCTCTCTCTTTCCTCTCTGGACTCTCCTCTCTCTCTGGACTCTCCTCTCTCTCTTTCCTCTCTGGACTCTCCTCTCTCTCTGGACTCTCCTCTCTCTCTTCCCTCTCTGGACTCTCCTCTCTCTCTTCCCTCCCTGGACTCTCCTCTCTCTCTTCCCTCCCTGGACTCTCCTCTCTCTCTTCCTTCCTCTGGACTATCCTCTCTCCCTTCCCTGCCTGGACTCTCCTCTCTCTCTTCCTTCCTCTGGACTCTCTTCTCTCTCTTCCCTCTCTGGACTCTCCTCTCTCCTTCCCTCTCTGGACTCTCCTCTCTCTCTTCCCTCTGGACTCTCCTCTCTCTCTTCCCTCCCTGCACTCTCCTCTCTCTCTTCCCTCTCTGGACTCTCCTCTCTCTCTTCCCTCTCTGGACTCTCCACTCTCTCTTCCCTCCCTGGACTCTCCTCTCTCTCTCTGGACTCTCCTCTCTCTCTCTGGACTCTCCTCTCTCTCTCTGGACTCTCCTCTCTCTCTTCCCTCCCTGGACTCTCGTCTCTCTCTCTCTGGACTCTCATCTCTCTCTCTGGACTCTCCTCTCTCTCTTCCCTCTCTGGACTCTCCTCTCTCCCTTCCCTGCCTGGACTCTCCTCTCTCTCTTCCTTCCTCTGGACTCTCTTCTCTCTCTTCCCTCTCTGGACTCTCCTCTCTCCTTCCCTCTCTGGACTCTCCTCTCTCTCTTCCCTCTCTGGACTCTCCTCTCTCTCTTCCCTCCCTGCACTCTCCTCTATCTCTTCCCTCTCTGGACTCTCCTCTCTCTTTTCCCTCTCTGGACTCTCCACTCTCTCTTCCCTCTCTGGACTCTCCTCTCTTTCTTCCCTCCCTGGACTCTCCTCTCTCTCTTCCCTCTCTGGACTCTCCTCTCTCTCTTCCCTCCCTGGACTCTCCTCTCTCTCTTCCCTCCCTGGACTCTCCTCTCTCTCTCTGGACTCTCCTCTCTCTCTCTGGACTCTCCTCTCTCTCTCTGGACTCTCCTCTCTCTCTTCCCTCCCTGGACTCTCCTCTCTCTCTCTCTGGACTCTCCTCTCTCTCTCTGGACTCTCCTCTCTCTCTTCCCTCCCTGGACTCTCCTGTCTCTCTTCCCTCCCTGGACTCTCCTGTCTCTCTTCCCTCCCTGGACTCTCCTCTCTCTCTTCCCTCCCTTGACTCTCCTCTCTCTCTCTGGACTCTCCTCTCTCTCTTCCCTCTCTGGACTCTCCTCTCTCTCTTCCCTCCCTGGACTCTCCTGTCTCTCTTCCCTCTCTTGATTCTCCTCTCTCTTTTCCCTCCCTGGACTCTCCTCTCTCTCTCTCTCTTCCCTCTCTTGATTCTCCTCTCTCTCTATTCCCTCCCTGGACTCTCCTCTCTCTCTCTGGACTCTCCTCTCTCTCTTCCCCCTCTGGACTCTCCTCTCTCTCTTCCCTCCCTGGACTCTCCTGTCTCTCTTCCCTCCCTGGACTCTCCTGTCTCTCTTCCCTCCCTGGACTCTCCTTTCTCTCTTCCCTCTCTTGATTCTCCTCTCTCTCTTCCCTCCCTGGACTCTCCTCTCGCTCTCTTTGGACTCTCTCTCTTCCCTCTCCGGACTCTCCTTTCTATCTTCCCTCCTTGGACTCTCTTCCCTCCCTGGACTCTCTCTCCCTTCCTGGACTCTCTCTCCCTCTCAGGCCTTCCCTCCCTGGCCTCTGGGACTTCTACAGGGATTCTCTGGGATTTTGTTTCCTAATCCTGTTATTTGCGAGGTAGATCTCTCGTTCCCGAATGCCTTGGACTGAGCAGGGAAACAAAACAACAGCTGAAATAGCCGTGTGTTTCCGTGTCTGTGTGGAGCTGGAAGTATGGTGGTGATGTAACACAGAGGCGGTGTGTGTCGGTAGAGAGACGTATCTCCATTGACACACACACACACACACACACACACACACACACACACACACACTGCCCTGAGCGCTGAGTGCTGCAATATCGTGACCCACATTACCCAGGGAGAGCAGAGAGCTGGGGGCAGAAGGAGGGGTGGACGGGGGTAGCAATCAGAGCCAGGCACCTCTCTTTTCTTCTCTTCTCTGCTCTCCCTCGCTCCCTCTCTCCCTCCGCTCTCCTCCCCTAATCACCACTTCCCACTTAGCATTTAAAACGGCTGCTTCCCCCGCAAACCACAGAGCAGCATGGCCACAGAGCAGCACGGCCACAGAGCAGCACGGCCACAGAGCAGCACGGCCACAGAGCAGCACGGCCACAGAGCAGCACGGCCACAGAGCCAGCCTGTCATTTAAAGCTATGGGGAGCACAGTGCTCAGCTATACCCTGCTGACACACACACACACACACACACACACTGCAGAGAGGCATATATACAAGCCAGCACTAACAAATGAACACACTCAGTGGCGTTGCAGGGTAATAGCCTCTTCATCCTTCCTTCCGTGCTCTCGTTCCCTTCCTCTCTCCGTCTCAACTCCCAGGCTTTGTGTAAGACCACGTTAGAGACCGAGCGAGCGGAAGGCACGGCAAGCGCAAGGAAGCTAGAAACAGTGAGTGTGTGAAATAGAGAGAGTGAGTACGACTAAAAGACAGATGGAGGGAGCGTGAAGAGAGAGAGAATGAAATATAGAGGGAGGGTTAGTGTGACAGAGAGAACTGGAACGAGGCTGAGCAAGCATGAAGGAGCTAGAGAGAGAATGAAAGATGGAGCGAGAGGAAGTAGAGAGAGAGGGAGAGAGAGAAGGGGGGCATGGTAAATCGGCAGGTTTGTATGGATGTGCTGCCTGCCAGTCTGATTTCTACCTCCTCCCCCAATGTGTTCCCTCTCCCTGGGAGCTCTAATCAGCAGCTAGCACAACACACACTTTCTTACTTTCCTTCGCCTCGTTCTTTCTCTCTCCTTTCTCTCTCTTTCTCTCCCTTTTCCATCTCCCTAATACCCCTCTCTCTCTCTACCACTCTCTCCTTTCCCTCTCTGCCTCGCTCTCTCCTTTCCCTCTCTGCCTCTCTTTCTCCTTTCCCTCTCTGCCTCTCTCTCTCCTTTCCCTCTCTGCCTCTCTCTCCTTTCCCTCTCTGCCTCTCTCTCTCCTTTCCCTCTCTTCCTCTCTCTCTCCTTTCCCTCTCTGCCTCTCTCTCCTTCCCTCTCTGCCTCTCTCTCCTTTCCCTCTCTGCCTCTCTCTCCTTTCCCTCTCTGCCACTCTCTCTGCCTCTCTCTCTCCTTTCCCTCTCTGCCTCTCTCTCTCCTTTCCCTCTCTGCCTCTCTCTCTCCTTTCCCTCTCTGCCTCTCTCTCCTTTCCCTCTCTCTCTTTCTCTGTCGTTCCGTGGGTTTTTTAATGAGGCTTAACTGCTGAATCCCTGAATGGCTGTAGCTGGCACAACACTCCCTTGCTGCCTCTGGCACTGCCACACTACCCACCCAACGCCAAGCCCCCGCACAGCTGCCCCCGCTCCCACACCGGCTCCCTGTGCGCAAGCACACACACACAAACACGCACACACACACAGAATGCAAACATAGTGACCTGCTGTCCAAGCAGCCGGAGCCGTTTTTAAATGAACACTCGGTGGAGTGAACACCCGGTGATTTAAGTGTGTGTGTGTGTGTGAGAGCGTGCATGGCTCCCTAGCGGCTTTGAAGGCTCCCGAGTGGAATCTGATTAGAGATGCATGTCTGACACACACTGCCGTGCTCCGCCTGTTCCACCGTGAGGCAGAGTGGGGGGCCAGGGTGGGGGGCGGGGGGACAGGGTGGGGGGCCAGGTTGGGGGGCGGGGGCCAGGGTGGGGGGCCGGGTGGGGGGCGGGGGGCAAAGGTGTGGGGGGCGTGGGGGCCAGGGTGGGGGGGCGGGGGGCCATGGTGGGGGGCGTGGGGGCCAGGGTGGGGGGCGGGGCTTATACGGCCTCTTTTCCTGTTTATAGCTGTACTGTGTCTCTCTGCTCTGTCCCTGTTTATAGCTGTACCGTGTCTCTCTCTGCTCTGTCCCTGTTTATAGCTGTACCGTGTCTCTCTCTGCTCTGTCCCTGTTTATAGCTGTACCGTGTCTCTCTCTGCTCTGTCTCTGTTTATAGCTGTACCGTGTCTCTCTCTGCTCTGTCTCTGTTTATAGCTGTACCGTGTCTCTCTGTCTCTGCTCTGTCCCTGTTTATAGCTGTACCGTGTCTCTCTCTCTCTCTCTGCTCTGTTCCTGTTTGAAGCTGTACCGTGTCTCTCTCTCTCTGCTCTGTCCCTGTTTATAGCTGTACCGTGTCTCTCTCTCTCTCTGCTCTGTCCTTGTTTATAGCTGTATCGTGTCTCTCTCTCTCTACTCTGTCCCTGTTTATAGCTGTACCGTGTCTCTCTCTGCTCTGTCCCTGTTTATAGCTGTACCGTGTCTCTCTCTGCTCTGTCTCTGTTTATAGCTGTACCGTGTCTCTCTCTGCTCTGTCTCTGTTTATAGCTGTACCGTGTCTCTCTGCTCTGTCTCTGTTTATAGCTGTACCGTGTCTCTCTCTCTCTGCTCTGTCCCTGTTTATAGCTGTACCGTGTCTCTCTCTCTCTCTCTGCTCTGTTCCTGTTTATAGCTGTACCGTGTCTCTCTCTCTCTGCTCTGTCCCTGTTTATAGCTGTACCGTGTCTCTCTCTCTCTCTCTGCTCTATTCCTGTTTATAGCTGTACCGTGTCTCTCTCTCTCTACTCTGTCCCTGTTTATAGCTGTACCGTGTCTCTCTCTCTCTGCTCTGTCCCTGTTTATAGCTGTACCGTGTCTCTCTCTCTCTGCTCTGTCCCTGTTTATAGCTGTACCGTGTCTTTCTCTGCTCTGTCCCTGTTTATAGCTGTACCGTGTCTCTCTCTGCTCTGTCCCTGTTTATAGCTGTACCGTGTTTCTCTCTGCTCTGTCCCTGTTTATAGCTGTACCGTGTCTCTCTCCCCCTGCTCTGTCCCTGTTTAGAGCTGTACCGTGTCTCTCTCTGCTCTGTCCCTGTTTATAGCTGTACCGTGTCTCTCTCTCTCTGCTCTGTTCCTGTTTAGAGATGTACAGTGTCTCTCTCTGCTCTGTCCCTGTTTATAGCTGTACCGTGTCTCTCTCTCTCTGCTCTGTCCCTGTTTATAGCTGTACCGTGTCTCTCTTTGCTCTGTCCCTGTTTATAGCTGTACCATGTCTCTCTCTGCTCTGTCCCTGTTTATAGCTGTACCGTGTCTCTCTCTGCTCTGTCCCTGTTTATAGCTGTACCGTGTCTCTCTCTCTCTGCTCTGTCCCTGTTTATAGCTGTACCGTGTCTCTCTCTGCCCTGTCCCTGTTTATAGCTGTACCGTGTCTCTCTCTGCTCTGTCCCTGTTTATAGCTGTACCATGTCTCTCTCTGCTCTGTCCCTGTTTATAGCTGTACCGTGTCTCTCTCTGCTCTGTCCCTGTTTATAGCTGTACCATGTCTCTCTCTGCTCTGTCCCTGTTTATAGCTGTACTGTCTCTCTCTCTGCTCTGTCTCTGTTTATAGCTGTACCGTGTCTCTCTCTCTCTGTCCCTGTTTATAGCTGTACCGTGTCTCTCTCTGCTCTGTCCCTGTTTATAGCTGTACCGTGTCTCTCTCTCTCTGTCCCTGTTTATAGCTGTACCGTGTCTCTCTCTCTGCTCTGTCCCTGTTTATAGCTGTACCGTGTCTCTCTCTCTCTGCTCTGTCCCTGTTTATAGCTGTACCGTGTCTCTCTCTGCTCTGTCCCTGTTTATAGCTGTACTGTGTCTCTCTCTGGTCTGTCCCTGTTTATAGCTGTACCGTGTCTCTCTCTCTCTGTCCCTGTTTATAGCTGTACCGTGTCTCTCTCTCTCTGTCCCTGTTTATAGCTGTACCGTGTCTCTGTCTCTCTAGAGTATTTTTCCGACCTGAAGGGGCGTGAAGACACTGACGAAGGCATCTACTGGGAGTTTTACGGCAGCGCCGTGTGTGGTGAGTACACACACACACACACACACACACAGGAGAAGAGAGGGAGAGAAAGGAGCAGCAGGAAGAAGACAGAGACCCTCAGGTAAATCTCTGTGGGAGTCTTCTCGGAGGAGACCAGCATTGATTCAGAAGGACAACATCAGAAAAAGAGAACAGTTGCTTCTCTTGTATCCGATAGATTTCCCCTCCCAGCTACGGAGCGAGCTACGCTTTTGTGCCTACCTCACCTCCTGCCTCCCTACTCTCCTGCCTCCCTACTCTCCTGCCTACCTCCCCTCCTGCCTCCCTACTCTCCTGCCTCCCTACTCTCCTGCCTACCTCCCCTCCTGCCTCCCTACTCTCCTGCCTCCCTTCTCTCCTGCTTACCGCCCCTCCTGCCTCCCTACTCTCCTGCCTACCTCCCCTCCTGCCTCCCTACTCTCCTGCCTACCTCCCCTCCTGCCTCCCTACTCTCCTGCCTACCTCCCCTCCTGCCTCCCTACTCTCCTGCCTCCCTACTCTCCTGCCTACCTCCCCTCCTGCCTCCCTACTCTCCTGCCTACCTCCCCTCCTGCCTCCCTACTCTCCTGCCTCCCTACTCTCCTGCCTACCTCCCATCCTGCCTCCCTACTCTCCTTCTTACCTCCCATCCTGCCTCCCTACCCTCCTGCCTCCCTACTCTCCTGCCTACCTCCCCTCCTGCCTCCCTACTCTCCTGCCTCCCTACTCTCCTGCCTACCTCCCATCCTGCCTCCCTACTCTCCTGCCTACCTCCCCTCCTGCCTCCCTACTCTCCTGCCTACCTCCCCTCCTGCCTCCCTACTCTCCTGCCTACCTCCGCTCCTGCCTCCCTACTCTCCTGCCTCCCTACTCTCCTGCCTACCTCCCATCCTGCCTCCCTACTCTCCTGCCTACTTCCCCTCCTGTCTCCCTACTCTCCTGCCTACCTCCCCTCCTCCCTCCCTACTCTCCTGCCTACCTCCCCTCCTGCCTCCCTACTCTCCTGCCTACCTCCCCTCCTGCCTCCCTACTCTCCTGCCTCCCTACTCTCCTGCCTACCTCCCCTCCTGCCTCCCTCCCCTCCTGCCTACCTCCCCTCCTGCCTCCCTACTCTCCTGCCTCCAAACCACAAGTTTCTCCCATGTATTGCTTACGATCAATATTGATGGCCCATGTGGAAATCCAACTTGCAACCTTCGCATTGCCGACACCCACCATGCTCCAACCAACTGAGATATGTGGATCTCAATGCCATGCAGAAAGGTCTCCGGTTTTAACTAGTGATGCTATGGAGGTTTGAGCTCCAAAGAGCGAGAGAGAGAGAGGGGGGGGGGGGGGGGGGGCTACTACAGAATGGGCCCCACTCCAGCTGTTAGGAAAGCAAATTCCCTCCTTTCCCACTCCCTCTATCCTCCTCTCTCCACTCCCTCTATCCTCCTCTCTCCACTCCCTCTATCCTCCTCTCTCCACTCCCCCTATCCTCCTCTCTCCACTCCCGCTATCCTCCTCTCTCCACTCCCCCTATCCTCCTCTCTCCACTCCCACTATCCTCCTATCTACAATCCCTCTATCCTCCTCTCTCCACTCCCCCTATCCTCCTCTCTCACTCCCCCTATCCTCCTCTCTCACTCCCTCTATCCTCTCTCCACTTTCTCTATCCTCCTCTCTCACTCCCTCTCTCCTCCACTCCCTCATCCTCTACTCCCTCTATCCTCCACTCCCTCTATCCTCTCCACTCCCTCTATCCTCTCCACTCCCTCTATCCTCTCCACTCCCTCTATCCTCTCTCCACTCCCTATATCCTCTCCACTCCCTCTATCCTCTCCACTCCCTCTATCCTCTCCACTCCCTCTATCCCCTCTCTACTCCCTCTATCCTCTCTCCACTCCCTCATCCTCCTCTCTCCACTCCCTCATCCTCCTCTCTCCACTCCCTCTATCCTCTCTCCACTCCCTCATCCTCCTCTCTCCACTCCCTCATCCTCCTCTCTCCACTCCCTCATCCTCCTCTTTCCACTCCCTCATCCTCCTCTCTGCACTCCCTCATCCTCCTCTCTCCACTCCCTCATCCTCCTCTCTCCACTCCCTCATCCTCCTCTCTGCACTCCCTCATCCTCCTCTCTGCACTCCCTCATCCTCCACTCTCCACTCCCTCTACCATCCCCTCTCCACTGCCTCTATCCTCCCCTTTTCTCCCCTTTCCCGCTATCCTCCTCTCTCCACTCCCGCTATCCTCCTCTCTCCACTCCCACTATCCTCCTCTCTCCACTCCCGCTATCCTCCTCTCTCCACTCCCACTATCCTCCTCTCTCCACTCCCTCTATCCTCCTCTCTCCACTCCCTCTATCCTCCTCTCTCCACTCCCGCTATCCTCCTCTCTCCACTCCCACTATCCTCCTCTCTCCACTCCCTCTATCCTCCTCTCTCCACTCTCTCTATCCTCCTCTCTCACTCCCTCTATCCTCCTCTCTCACTCCCCCTATCTCCCTCTCCCACTCCCTCTATCCTCCTCTCTCCACTCCCTCTATCCTCCTCTCTCCACTCCCTCTATCCTCCTCTCTCCACTCCCTCTATCCTCTTCTCTCCACTCCCTCTATCCTCCTGTCTCCACTCCCTCTATCCTCCTCTCTCCACTCTCGCTATCCTCCTCTCTCCACTCCCTGTATCCTCTTTTCTCCACTCCCACTTTCCTCCTCTCTCCCTCTATCCTCCTCTCTCCACTCCCTCTATCCTCCTCTCTCCACTCCCTCTATCCTCTTCTCTCCACTCCCTCTATCCTCCCCTCTCCCGCTATCCTCCTCTCTCCACTCCCGCTATCCTCCTCTCTCTACTCCCGCTATCCTCCTCTCTCCACTCCCGCTATCCTCCACTCTCCACTCCCGCTATCCTCCACTCTCCACTCCCGCTATCCTCTTCTCTCCACTCCCTCTATCCTCCTCTCTCCACTCCCGCTATCCTCCTCTCTCCACTCCCTCTATCCTCCTCTCTCCACTCCCGCTATCCTCCTCTCTCCACTCCCTCTATCCTCCTCTCTCCACTCCCTCTATCTTCCTCTCTCCACTCCCTCTATCCTCCTCTCTCCACTCCCTCTATCCTCTTCTCTCCACTCCCTCTATCCTCTCCACTCCCTCTATCCTCCTCTCTCCACTCCCGCTATCCTCCTCTCTCCACTCCCGCTATCCTCCTCTCTCCACTCTCTCTATCCTCCTCTCTCACTCCCTCTATCCTCCTCTCTCACTCCCCCTATCCTCCTCTCTCCACTCCCGCTATCCTCCTCTCTCCACTCCCTCTATCCTCCTCTCTCCACTCCCTCTATCTTCCTCTCTCCACTCCCTCTATCCTCCTCTCTCCACTCCCTCTATCCTTTTCTCTCCACTCCCTCTATCCTCTCCACTCCCTCTATCCTCCTCTCTCCACTCCCGCTATCCTCCTCTCTCCACTCCCGCTATCCTCCTCTCTCCACTCCCGCTATCCTCCTCTCTCCACTCTCTCTATCCTCCTCTCTCACTCCCTCTATCCTCCTCTCTCACTCCCCCTATCCTCCTCTCCCACTCCCTCTATCCTCCTCTCTCCACTCCCTCTATCCTCTCAACTCCCTCTATCCTCCTCTCTCCACTCCCTCTATCCTCTCTCCAGTCCTGGAATCACAGGAATGTGAGGCATGAGGGTCTATTAGAGACCCACGACAAACTACCAATTAACCCCCCTCTCCCTCCTCCTCTGCTGACTCCCTCCTTTCCTCCCCTCATCCCCTCCCTTTCTCCAAATTGTGAAATGTCCCTCAGACCACAGCCGCCCCCCGTGTTAGAACAGCAGGGAGAGGTTGGACTTCCAGCTGGAGAGGACAGAGAACTGTATTACATTCCTGCATCATATTACAAACAGAAGTTGAAGGTCATAATTCATCTTTCTCTGTGATTTGAGTGTCACCGGTGACAACTTTGTAGAAATTCTTCAAGGTCATTTCAAATGTTGCCTAATGGACAACGCTAATATTTCATCCCCTCGTCCCGCAAGAACACAGCTAGATATTCCATGCTAATACCACCCCTAGTCCTGTGAAGGCAGAAGTGGATGAAGTGGGGGTGGACGGCTGCTGGGATCTCTCCACACCTGCATTATTCAACACACTGATGCACACACACCCTGCGGTCGGTTCGGTGGGCTGAGTGGAGCTGGGCGCCCCAGGGCAACACCTGGCTGCTTCATGCTATCATTGGAGGGAGGGGGGGGGGGGGCAGCCAGCCAGCCAGCAGTACAATGCTCTGACTGTGCCTGTTTGACGAGGCTGACCTTATCTGCCACAGGCATTTATCTCCAGCTCAACCCTGGCTGTGTGTGTTGTGGGGGGTGATGCAGGTGTAGACAGTCATGTGTGTTTCATTTGGAATGTTTGTATGTGCCCACCTGTTTGAGTTCTGTAACCTGACCTGTGTAGTACTCACCTGTCATCGTCACTGATGCAGAATAGTGTTGTAACAGTGTGTTTGGTCATCTCTACAGAATAGTGTTGTAACTGTGTGTGTGTTTGGTCATCTCTACAGAATAGTGTTGTAACAGTGTGTGTGTGTGTGTGTGTGTGTGTGTGTGTGTGTGTGTGTGTGTGTGTGTGTGTGTGTGTGTGTGTGTGTGTGTTGCAGAGTCAGGTGAGGACCCAGCAGCCTATGACATCCTGGCTAACCCCCCAGGCCCAGGAGAGGAGGAGGAGGAGGACTCGAGGCAGGGCTTTGAGTTTGAGTTCTCTGACCGACCCCTCCTGCCCTGCTACAACATTCAGCTCTCCCTCTCACAGGGGTAAGTGTCTGTGTGTCATTATAGGCCCCAGAAATAACATTTTTCCTTCCGGTTCTGACTATAGTTTTGAATCGGTTTCTGTCCTGCAGTAAGCAAAATAATGAGCTTTAGTCTGTCCACCTGTGACCGCCCATTACATTACAGTATTGTCACGGTTACCCAGCCACATTATAACAGTGTTGTTGTTCTCACCAGTAACCCTACACTTCACTGCATGTTGGGTTCCCTCCATCCATCCGTCCCTCCTCTCCCCCTATCCAGTGTGTTATTAAACAGACGAGAGGAGGGATCATTACGATCAGGGTATCGATAAAGTCATTAGTCACACCGACCTGGGGGAGGGAGGGGGGAGGGTCATTAGTCACACCGACCTGGGGGAGGAAGGGGGAGGGTCATTAGTCACACCGACCTGGGGGAGGAAGGGGGGAGGGTCATTAGTCACACCGACCTGGGGGAGGGTCATTAGTCACACCGACCTGGTGGAGGAAGGGGGGAGGGTCATTAGTCACACCGACCTGGGGGAGGAAGGGGGAGGGTCATTAGTCACACCGACCTGGGGGAGGGAGGGGGGAGGGTCATTAGTCACACCGACCTGGGGGAGGAAGGGGGAGGGTCATTAGTCACACCGACCTGGGGGAGGAAGGGGGAGGGTCATTAGTCACACCGACCTGGGGGAGGGAGGGGGGAGGGTCATTAGTCACACCGACCTGGGGGAGGAAGGGGGAGGGTCATTAGTCACACCGACCTGGGGGAGGGAGGGGGTAGGGTCATTAGTCACACCGATCTGGGGGAGGGAGGGGGAGGGTCATTATGATCAGGGTATCGATAAAGTCATTAGTCACACCGACCTGGGGGAGGGAGGGGGAGGGTCATTAGTCACACCGATCTGGGGGAGGGAGGGGGAGGGTCATTATGATCAGGGTATCGATAAAGTCATTAGTCACACCGACCTGGGGGAGGAAGGGGGGAGGGTCATTAGTCACACCGATCTGGGGGAGGGAGGGGGGAGGGTCATTAGTCACACCGACCTGGGGGAGGGAGGGGGGAGGGTCATTAGTCACACCGACCTGGGGGAGGGAGGGGGGAGGGTCATTAGTCACACCGACCTGGGGGAGGGAGGGGGGAGGGTCATTAGTCACACCGATCTGGGGGGGAGGGGGGAGGGTCATTAGTCACACCGATCTGGGGGAGGGAGGGGGGAGGGTCATTAGTCACACCGACCTGGGGGAGGGAGGGGGGAGGGTCATTAGTCACACCGACCTGGGGGAGGGAGGCGGGAGGGTCATTAGTCACATCGATCTTGGGGAGGGAGGGGGGAGGGTCATTAGTCACACCGACCTGGGGGAGGGAGGGGGGAGGGTCATTAGTCACACCGATCTGGGGGAGGGAGGGGGGGGGGGTCATTAGTCACACCGATCTGGGGAGGGAGGGGGGAGGGTCATTAGTCACACCGACCTGGGGGAGGGAGGGGGGAGGGTCATTAGTCACACCGATCTGGGGGAGGGAGGGGGGAGGGTCATTAGTCACACCGACCTGGGGGAGGGAGGGGGGAGGGTCATTAGTCACACCGATCTGGGGGAGGGAGGGGGGAGGGTCATTAGTCACACCGACCTGGGGGAGGGAGGGGGGAGGGTCATTAGTCACACCGATCTTGGGGAGGGAGGGGGGAGGGTCATTAGTCACACCGACCTGGGGGAGGGAGGGGGGAGGGTCATTAGTCACACCGATCTGGGGGAGAGAGGCGGGAGGGTCATTAGTCACACCGATCTTGGGGAGGGAGGGGGGAGGGTCATTAGTCACACCGACCTGGGGGAGGGAGGGGGGAGGGTCATTCGTCACACCGATCTGGGGGAGGGAGGGGGGAGGGTCATTAGTCACACCGAAATGGCGGAGGGAGGAGGAGGGGGGTGTCATTAACCAGGGGGCTCGCCACAGGAGGAACTGATTTATGTGGAGGGAAGAAGGTAGACTAGTAGAAGCAGAGCTCTTTAATACTGTGGGTTGCTCTGATATGAGGGAGGAGAAACATTAGAGAGATGGAGAGGAACAGAGAGGGTGGGTAAAGAGACAGAAAGGAGGTTGGATAGAGGATTTTAGAGAGAACGATGGGAGGATTGATAGGATGGTAGAGAGAGAGAGGAGGTTTGATTGAAGGATGGTAGAGAGAGAGAGAGAGGAGATTTGATAGGATGGTATAGAGAGAGAGGAGATTTGATAGGATGGTAGAGAGAGAGGAGATTTGATAGGATGGTAGAGAGAGAGAGGAGATTTGATAGAATGGTAGAGAGGAGATTTGATAGGATGGTAGAGAGAGAGAGAAGATTTGATAGGATGGTGGAGAGGAGATTTGATAGGATGGTAGAGAGGAGGTTTGATAGGATGGTAGAGAGGAGATTTGATAGAAGGATGGTAGAGAGAGAGGAGGAGGTTTTTTAGGATGGTAGAGAGAGAGGAGGAGGTTTTTTAGGATGGTAGAGAGTGATTTGATAGGAGGATGGTAGAGAGAGAGAGAGGTTTGATAGGATGGTAGAGAGAGAGAGGAGATTTGATAGGATGGTAGAGCGAGAGGAGATTTGACAGGATGGTAGAGAGAGAGGAGATTTGACAGGATGGTAGAGAGAGAGAGAGGTTTGATAGGATGGTAGAGAGCGAGAGAGAGAGGTTTGATAGGATGGTAGAGAGAGAGATAGAGAGAGGTTTGATAGGATGGTAGAGAGCAAGAGAGAGAGGTTTGATAGGATGGTAGAGAGAGAGATAGGTTTGGTAGAAGGATGGTAGAGAGAGGGTGTTTTTTAGGATGGTAGAGAGAGAGAGAGGTTTGATAGGATGGTAGAGAGAGAGAGGTTTGATAGGATGGTAGAGAGAGAGATAGAGGTTTGATAGGATGGTAGAGAGCGAGAGAGAGAGGTTTGATAGGATGGTAGAGAGAGGTTTGGTAGAAGGATGGTAGAGAGAGGAGGTTTTTTAGGATGGTAGAGAGAGAGGAGGTTTGGTAGAAGGATGGTAGCGAGAGGAGGTTTTTTAGGATGGTAGAGAGAGAGGAGGTTTGATAGGATGGTAGAGAGAGAGGTTTGGTAGAAGGATGGTAGAGAGAGGTTTTTTAGGATGGTAGAGAGAGAGGAGGTTTGGTAGAAGGATGGTAGAGAGAGGAGGTTTTTTAGGATGGTAGAGAGAGAGGAGGTTTGGTAGAAGGATGGCAGAGAGAGGAGGTTTGGTAGAAGGATGGTAGAGAGATTAGGTTTTTTAGGATGGTAGAGAGAGAGGAGGTTTGGTAGAAGGATGGCAGAGAGAGGAGGTTTGGTAGAAGGATGGCAGAGAGAAATATAGAGGAGAAGATGGAGATTGACGCTACGCAGCACGGCAGGCTGCCGTTAGCCGGAGACGTTAGCTAGAGACGTGTGTGAATGCAGACAGCGCTAATTGCCTCCCATACCGTTTTCCTCCCGGCCTCGTCACTCACCCTCTCTTCCTCCCCTCCCTCTCATTCTCTTCCTCTTGGCTGCAGCGCACTGTTCTGTGTAATCTTCAGTCTGAGCACCGCTCTCTCTCTCCATCTCTCAGCGGAGCTCCCCTCCCCCACTCTTTATTTTGCTCTCGTTCTCTCTCTCCTCTTGTCTCTCTCTCTCGCTCTGCTCTCGTTCTCTCTCCTCTTGTCTCTCTCTCTCTCCATCTCTCAGCGGAGCTCCCCTCCCCCACTCTTTCTTTCGCTCTCGTTCTCTCTCTCTCCATCTCTCAGCGGAGCTCCCCTCCCCCACTCTTTCTTTCGCTCTCGTTCTCTCTCTCCTCTTGTCTCTCTCTCTCGCTCTGCTCTCGTTCTCTCTCCTCTTGTCTCTCTCTCTCTCCATCTCTCAGCGGAGCTCCCCTCCCCCACTCTTTATTTCGCTCTCGTTCTCTCTCTCCTCTTGTCTCTCTCTCTATCTCTCAGCGGAGCTCCCCTCCCCCACTCTTTCTTTCGCTCTCGTTCTCCCTCTCCTCTTGTCTCTCTCTCTCGTTCTCTCTCCTCTTGTCTCTCTCTCTCTCCATCTCTCAGCGGAGCTCCGCTCCCCCACTCTTTCTTTCTCTCTCGCTCTGCTCTCGTTCTCTCTCTCCTCTTGTCTCTCTCTCTCTGCTCTCGTTCTCTCTCTCCTCTTGTCTCTCTCGGCTCACTCTGCTCTTCTGGCTGATGCAGTATTAATGGATCTCCTGGGCTGTGAGGCCGGCCTGCGCTCACTCTCACACACACACACACACACACACACACACACTCACACACACACACACGGAGGCTCGGCAGCGCTTTACACTCCTCTCCCCATTCAGCTGCTCCCCAGCCGCAGCGCTACACAGCTAACCATTTCAAGTGCTATCGATTGAACAGCGCCTGTTGTTCGTCACCTACCCGTGTGTGTGTGTGTGAGGGGGGGGGGGGTTACACATATCCATTCTCACATAAGGATTATTCACAAACCAACTGAATTCACAGAGCGCCCCCAGAAAAGCCTTTGTGTTTATGTGTGTGACAGATGTTGAAAACCCCAACCACGGTGCTACAGCCAATAATTACAGCTAATGTTGAAAAGCTGGAGCCACTGGTGTCACATCAGAAGTGTAGAGCCATGCTAACCCGTTCCCTCTCTCTCCTT
Source organism: Oncorhynchus mykiss (assembly GCF_013265735.2). Classification (NCBI taxonomy): domain Eukaryota; kingdom Metazoa; phylum Chordata; class Actinopteri; order Salmoniformes; family Salmonidae; genus Oncorhynchus; species Oncorhynchus mykiss. The sequence continues at coordinate 13,313,904 of NC_048582.1, read as the reverse complement.
CTCTCTCTTTAACCCCCTCAGTCCCAGAAACTGGCTGCTCCTATCAGACGTCCTGAAGAGACTCAGAATGTCCTCCAGGGCGTTCAGGGCAGCCTTCGCCCATCTGGAGGTAGCAACCATCGCCGAGGCAGAGTTCTACAAGCAGGCGTCACTGTCGCAGCTCTTCTCGTGCCCCGACGAGCTCGCCGCCTTCCTCCCCGACAGCAAGGAGCTGCTGGACCTGGTTGAGACCAGCTCGGAGCTGGCTGCGCTGCTGGGCTCCTCGCTAGAGTGTTTGGACAGCCGATGGGAGCCCAAAGGGGCCCGGGTCAAAGCTAAAGCCCGCTCGTGACCCTGAGATACACACACAGAGGGTGACTCTCAATAAGATCTACTTTCTCCTGAAGTGGACACTCCTTCACTAGTTCCCACAAATCTGGTGCAGTTATTTGGCTAGTGGTAGTTTTCCACCATGTTTCTTATACCAGTCCTTTCCTTTCAAATCGGTGAAGGGAAGTGAACACTTTGGGAGGAAGTTGAGAGTATTGGGACGTAGCCAACACACACACATGCTCCATGTGTACGTTCCCCTGCCCTGTGAGGACTGGATGTTGAATACTGGACAGTATCCCTTCAAAGAGGAAACAGACCCCAGCGCCACACAAACTGCATTTTTAAAATAAATATATTATATATGTATACCGATTTAATTTGTTCTATATATATATATATATATATATGTATGTATATCCATACTGTATATCTGCTGCTTTGGTTGTCATGTTGTGGTCAGGTTGTGGGTTTTGACACTGTTTGGGTTGACTAGGCTAGTGAACAGGTCATTGTTTGACTTTGGATCATGGCAGTGCACTTGATTTGAGCTTTACCGACCCATTGGACTTTGACAGATATATATATAGAGGTGAACTGTGACAAAAACATTTTAGCACTCATGGCTCATCCCAAAGATTTGGGGATTTTATTTTCAACATTGTCTAAAAACCTAGCTTTATTTGTCTCTTATTTATGACAATGAGGAATTCAGATATTTGATGTGGGTTTTTTGTCAAATATAAATGTAAAATACTACAAGACATTTCAATTGAAGAGTGAGATTCATGCTTGAACTTGTAAATAAGATGACCATTTCAGTAACTGTTTTTCTGACTGGGGTGTTTGGTTTGTTTGTTTAGGCAATGTAAGTGTTTAAACTTTGTAATTAAATACACTTATTTGTATTTATATTTTACAAAAAAGTTCATTTAAATAAATCGCAATAAAAGTGAACCTTTATCGTATTTTATTCATCTAAATCATTTCCATTTTTAGGTTTGTGAAATTCTGAAATTTTCCCCAAATTCCCAGTTTTTCCAGAAATTCTGGTTGTAGGATTCCTCCCTTGTCCGGGATTCTTCCAACCAGGACTATGGAAAAACACCGTTTGTCACCTATTCATTTGGTCTGAAAAATATTTTACTATTGACATTTGCCACTATGAATAACCTACCTCTCGATTTTGGATAATCTAGTCTAGAAATACAGTGCTCCCACACAGCTTTCACAGTTTTTTCTCTTGCAGTCGGCTCGGTGGTTTGTGTGAGTATTTAATCTTGGTTTTAACTTGCCACGCTGGCTCTCTCGTTCCGCTCCGCTCTCAGGGCACTATACTTTCCATCCTTGTTGATCTTGTTTTTTAAAGAGGAAGAGGATGCGATTTGTTGCCAGCAGGAATAGTTTGGTTCGAGTCAAAAGTAGGCTAACCCTTGTCCCCAGGATCCCAAACGCTTATATTTCCACTACGCCCTTCCCTTCACACACACAGTTCTCTGTAGTTAAGTAGAAAAGTCCGTCAGAATGTGGGGGGCAAATAGGACCTATTTTATTATTCCGTGGTTGTTGTTTGCCTTGAAATAGCGAAATATGAATTATATGTGTGGTGTGCTGCTTGTCATATGTGCTGGTTTGTGTTTGCGTAATATCCAGATCGGTGTTTTACAAAGCCATGCAGGCTAACAAACACCGCCAACAAGTTGACACAATCTACCCCTGCATAGCAGCGCCTGACTATCCGCAGGAAAGCCTGTTTGCGCCAGATGCATGTTGTTTAATCTGTAGTCCTTTTCTAGCTCATCAAAATGAACGTCTTGTTGATTTACCTCCGGTGTTTTATGTCCTAAGTATAAGGATATGAAAGTATCTCCTAGGCAACACGTTTCCCCCGTCATATTTGATTTGATTTCCAAAAATAATGACTATCCTATGTATAGCCCCTTTATTCGTGTGCTAGCATGGTCCGATAAAGTATGCCTATTTGAAATGTAGGCTAGCGGCTATATCCAAAACCAGCCATCAATATTAGAAATAATCCAACCGTTTTTTGATGTAGGCTAACATGATCAATTAAGCAAACCGGTAACGTTTTCTCTTCTGCCACACCAATTAGCGAGGTTTGGCTAGATTTTCCCTCTCCTTGTCTTTTTTGGGGTGAAACGTGTGTAGGCTACTTAATTAAAAAACTATAAATGACATTAGTGGGGTAATTATTTCCTTCTCGTCATCAGATTGGTGCTACCACGTGGGCTAATCCCCCGTTTATCTATTCGCTGTGACATTGGAGGCTCTGGAGCGCGGAGGGGCGTGTGGAGAGGGGAGGGAGATAAAGGAAGCCTTGGCGGCAGTACCCGGGCGCATCTGTTGAGAGGCGAAGGGAGGGGGACCTGCACGCTCTCTACATACATTGTTTACTGCTGTCATGCGCGCGCACACATTCTCGAACCTAGGCGTGTATACAGTATTTATGTGCATGTGTCTGTCAAGGGGGAGGTCGGGCTGTGTGAGTAAAGTGCTTGTAGCGGAGACGCGCAGATTCTAGTTTGGGCAGGAAGTGGGAGGAGGGGAGGAGGGGGGGGGGACTTTCAGGTGGATTAAATAACCTCGAAACTAATAAATTCAGCGGAGGCCTTTCAGGACGCTACGCAATGCGGTGCCGAAGCACTAGGCCTTCAGAGAGAGAGGGAGTAGAAGCGGGGCTAAGGTGTTTGCAATCAATCTCAGACTAAAGCGGGGGAGGGAGCCTCACTGAAAGGATCGCATTATTCTGCTCTACAAAGGAAATCGGAGAGTGCCGTCTCTAGGGGCCCTTGGCTGCATATTATAAGAGAGAGAGAAGCAGTAAGAGAGGGATTCTGAGGTGTAGTGTGAATTGTGTGTGTGTGTGTGGGGAGTGTCTTGTCTCACACCCCTAGTGTGCATCTCCATGATTTAGCTGCCAGATACTAAACTGACATTAATACCATACATGGCTTAACCTATAGAACGATATCCAATCCACAAATTGACCTCTGGAAGTCTAGAATCTTTATGACTTACCAATTGATATTCACACCGTTCCACACACATTGTCGGACACAGAGGGTAGGCTAGGGTGTGAGACAGAAGGCTTTACGTATGGCTACGTACACACACACACATCGCTGCTCTCTCTGGTAAGTAACAGCTACCATCTGCTACCCCTAACAGACACAAGAACGGGAGAGAACGGGATGGGAGAGGTCTAGAGGAGTGGACAGGAGAGGAGAGGTCTAGAGGAGTGGAGAGGTCTAGAGGAGAGGTCTAGAGGAGTGGACAGGAGAGGAGAGGTCTAGAGGAGTGGACAGGAGAGGAGAGGTCTAGAGGAGTGGACAGGAGAGGAGAGGTCTAGAGGAGTGGACAGGAGAGGTAAGGTCTAGAGGAGTGGACAGGAGAGGAGAGGTCTAGAGGAGTGGAGAGGAGAGAACGGGATGGGAGAGGTCTAGAGGAGTGGACAGGAGAGGTCTAGAGGAGTGGACAGGAGAGGACTGGATGGGAGAGGTCTAGAGGAGTGGACAGGAGAGGAGAGGTCTAGAGGAGTGGAGAGGAGAGGTCTAGAGGAGTGGACAGGAGAGGAGAGGTCTAGAGGAGTGGACAGGATGGGAGAGGTCTAGAGGAGTGGACAGGATGGGAGAGGTCTAGAGGAGTGGACATGAGAGGACAGGATGGGAGAGGTCTAGAGGAGTGGACAGGAGAGGCGAGGACTGGATGGGAGAGGTCTAGAGGAGTGGAGAGGAGAGGACAGGATGGGAGAGGTCTAGAGGAGCGGACAGGAGAGGAGAGGTCTAGAGGAGTGGACAGGAGAGGAGAGAATGGGATGGGAGAGGTCTAGAGGAGAGGACAGGATGGGAGAGATCTAGAGGAGAGAACGGGATGGGAGAGGTCTAGAGGAGTGGACAGGAGAGGACGGGATGGGAGAGGTCTAGAGGAGTGGCCAGGAGAGGACAGGATGGGAGAGGTCTAGAGGAGTGGACAGGAGAGGAGAGGAGAGGACTGGATGGGAGAGGTCTAGAGGAGTGGACAGGAGTGGAGAGGTCTAGAGGAGTGGACAGCAGAGGACTGGATGGGAGAGGTCTAGAGGAGTGGACAGGATGGGAGAGGTCTAGAGGAGTGGGCAGGAGATGAGAGGACTGGATGGGAGAGGTCTAGAGGAGTGGACAGGAGAGGAGAGGACTGGGTGGGAGAGGTCTAGAGGAGTGGACAGGAGAGGAGAGGACTGGATGGGAGAGGTCTGGAGGAGTGGACAGGAGAGGAGAGGTCTAGAGGAGTGGACAGGAGAGGAGAGGACTGGATGGGAGAGGACTAGAGGAGTGGACATGATGGGAGAGAACGGGATGGGAGAGGAGTGGACAGGATGGGAGAGAACGGGATGGGAGAGGTCTAGAGGAGTGGACTGGATGGGAGAGAACGGGATAGGAGAGGTCTAGAGGAGTGGACAGGACAGGAGAGGTCTAGAGGAGTGGACAGGAGAGGAGAGGTCTAGAGGAGTGGACAGGATGGGAGAGGTCTAGAGGAGTGGACAGGATGGGAGAGGTCTAGAGGAGTGGACAGGAGAGGAGAGGACTGGATGGGAGAGGTCTAGAGGAGTGGACAGGAGAGGAGAGGTCTAGAGGAGTGGAAAGGAGACGAGAGGACTGGATGGGAGAGGTCTAGAGGAGTGGACAGGAGAGGAGAGGACTGGATGGGAGAGGTCTAGAGGAGTGGACAGGAGAGGAGTGGACAAGAGTGGAGAGGTCTAGAGGAGTGGACAGGAGAGGACTGGATGGGAGAGGTCTAGAGGAGTGGACAGGATGGGAGAGGTCTAGAGGAGTGGGCAGGAGATGAGAGGACTGGATGGGAGAGGTCTAGAGGAGTGGACAGGAGAGGAGAGGAATGGATGGGAGAGGTCTAGAGGAGTGGACAGGAGAGGAGAGGACTGGATGGGAGAGGTCTGGAGGAGTGGACAGGAGAGGAGAGGTCTAGAGGAGTGGACAGGAGAGGAGAGGACTGGATGGGAGAGGACTAGAGGAGTGTACATGATGGGAGAGAACGGGATGGGAGAGGAGTGGACAGGATGGGAGAGAACGGGATGGGAGAGGTCTAGAGGAGTGGACTGGATGGGAGAGAATGGGATGGGAGAGGTCTAGAGGAGTGGACAGGACAGGAGAGGTCTAGAGGAGTGGACAGGAGAGGAGAGGTCTAGAGGAGTGGACAGGATGGGAGAGGTCTAGAGGAGTGGACAGGATGGGAGAGGTCTAGAGGAGTGGACAGGAGAGGAGAGGACTGGATGGGAGAGGTCTATAGGAGTGGACAGGAGGGGAGAGGTCTAGAGGAGTTGAAAGGAGACGAGAGGACTGGATGGGAGAGGTCTAGAGGAGTGGACAGGAGAGGAGAGGACTGGATGGGAGAGGTCTAGAGGAGTGGACAGGAGAGGAGAGGTCTAGAGGAGTGGACAGGAGAGGACAGGATGGGAGAGGTTTAGAGGAGTGGACAGGATGGGAGAGAACGGGATGGGAGAGGTCTAGAGGAGTGGACAGGATGCGAGAGAACGGGATGGGAGAGGTCTAGAGGAGTGGACTGGATGGGAGAGAACGGGATGGGAGAGGTCTAGAGGAGTGGACAGGAGAGGAGAGGTCTAGAGGAGTGGACAGGAGAGGAGAGGTCTAGAGGAGTGGACAGGATGGGAGAGGACTGGATGGGAGAGGTCTAGAGGAGTGGACAGGAGAGGAGAGGTCTAGAGGAGTGGACAGGAGAAGAGAGGACTGGATGGGAGAGGTCTAGAGGAGAGGACAGGAGAGGAAAGAATTGGATGGGAGAGGTCTAGAGGAGAGAACAGGATGGGAGAGATCTAGTGGAGAGGACGGGATGGGAGAAGTCTAGAGGAGTGGACAGGAGAGGAGAGGACAGGATGGGAGAGGTCTAGAGGTGTGGACAGGATGGGAGAGGTCTAGAGGAGTGGACAGGAGAGGACAGGATGGGAGAGGTCTAGAGGAGTGGACAGGAGAGGAGAGGTCTAGAGGAGTGGAAAGGAGAGGCGAGGACTGGATGGGAGAGGTCTAGAGGAGTGGACAGGAGAGGAGAGGACTGGATGGGAGAGGTCTAGAGGAGTGGACAGGAGAGGAGAGGACTGGATGGGAGAGGTCTAGAGGAGTGGACAGGAGGGGAGAGGACGGGATGGGAGAGGTCTAGAGGAGTGGAGAGGGCTGGATGGGAGAGGTCTAGAGGAGTGGACAGGAGAGGAGAGGATGGGATGGGAGAGATCTAGAGGAGTGGACAGGAGAGGAGAAAAGGGGATGGGAGAGGTCTAGAGGAGTGGACAGGAGAGGAGAGGCCTGGATGGGAGATGTCTAGAGGAGTGGACAGGAGAGGAGAGGACTGGATGGGAGAGGTCTAGAGGAGTGGACAGGAGAGGAGAGGACTGGATGGGAGAGGTCTAGAGGAGTGGACAGGAGAGGAGAGGACTGGATGGGAGAGGTCTAGAGGAGTGGACAGGAGAGGAGAGGACTGGATGGGAGAGGTCTAGAGGAGTGGACAGGAGAGGAGAGGACGGGATGGGAGAGGTCTAGAGGAGGTGACAGGAGAGGAGAGGACGGGATGGGATAGGTCTAGAGGAGTTGACAGGAGAGGAGAGGTCTAGAGGAGTGGACAGGAGAGGAATGGATGGGAGAGGTCTAGAGGAGTGGACAGGAGAGGAGAGAACGGGATGGGAGAGGTCTAGAGGAGTGGACAGGAGAGGAGAGGTCTAGAGGAGTGGACAGGAGAGGCCTGGATGGGAGAGGTCTAGAGGAGTGGACAGGATGGGAGAGGTCTAGTGGAGTGGACAGGAGAGGAGATGTCTAGAGGAGTGGACAGGAGAGGAGAGGATGGGAGAGGTCTAGAGGAGTGGAAAGGAGAGGCGAGGACTGGATGGGAGAGGTCTAGAGGAGTGGACAGGAGAGGAGAGGTCTAGAGGAGTGGACAGGAGAGGAGAGGTCTAGAGGAGTGGAAAGGAGAGGCGAGGACTGGATGGGAGAGGTCTAGAGGAGTGGACAGGAGAGGAGAGGACTGGATGGGAGAGGTCTAGAGGAGTGGACAGGAGAGGAGAGGTCTAGAGGAGTGGACAGGAGAGGAAAGGTCTAGAGGAGTGGACAGGAGAGGAGAGGACTGGATGGGAGAGGTCTAGAGGAGTGGACAGGATGGGAGAGGTCTAGAGGAGTGGACAGGAGGGGAGAGGACGGGATGGGAGAGGTCTAGAGGAGTGGAGAGGGCTGGATGGGAGAGGTCTAGAGTAGTGGACAGGAGAGGAGAGGAATGGATGGGAGAGATCTAGAGGAGTGGACAGGAGAGGAGAAAAGGGGGTGGGAGAGGTCTAGAGGAGTGGACAGGAGAGGAGAGGCCTGGATGGGAGAGGTCTAGAGGAGTGGACAGGAGAGGAGAGGATGGGATGGGAGAGGTCTAGAGGAGTGGACAGGATAGGAGAGGACTGGATGGGAGAGGTCTAGAGGATTGGACAGGAGAGGAGAGGTCTAGAGGAGTGGACAGGAGAGGAAAGGTCTAGAGGAGTGGACAGGAGAGGAGAGGACTGGATGGGAGAGGTCTAGAGGAGTGGACAGGATGGGAGAGGTCTAGAGGAGTGGACAGGAGGGGAGAGGACGGGATGGGAGAGGTCTAGAGGAGTGGAGAGGGCTGGATGGGAGAGGTCTAGAGTAGTGGACAGGAGAGGAGAGGATGGGATGGGAGAGATCTAGAGGAGTGGACAGGAGAGGAGAAAAGGGGGTGGGAGAGGTCTAGAGGAGTGGACAGGAGAGGAGAGGTCTAGAGGAGTGGAAAGGAGAGGTGAGGACTGGATGGGAGAGGTCTAGAGGAGTGGACAGGAGAGGAGAGGACTGGATGGGAGAGGTCTAGAGGAGTGGACAGGAGAGGAGAGGACTGGATGGGAGAGGTCTAGAGGAGTGGACAGGAGAGGAGAGGACTGGATGGGAGAGGTCTAGAGGAGTGGACAGGAGAGGAGAGGTCTAGAGGAGTGGACAGGAGAGGAAAGGTCTAGAGGAGTGGACAGGAGAGGAGAGGACTGGATGGGAGAGGTCTAGAGGAGTGGACAGGATGGGAGAGGTCTAGAGGAGTGGACAGGAGGGGAGAGGACGGGATGGGAGAGGTCTAGAGGAGTGGAGAGGGCTGGATGGGAGAGGTCTAGAGTAGTGGACAGGTGAGGAGAGGAATGGATGGGAGAGATCTAGAGGAGTGGACAGGAGAGGAGAAAAGGGGGTGGGAGAGGTCTAGAGGAGTGGACAGGAGAGGAGAGGCCTGGATGGGAGAGGTCTAGAGGAGTGGACAGGAGAGGAGAGGATGGGATGGGAGAGGTCTAGAGGAGTGGACAGGATAGGAGAGGACTGGATGGGAGAGGTCTAGAGGATTGGACAGGAGAGGAGAGGTCTAGAGGAGTGGACAGGAGAGGAAAGGTCTAGAGGAGTGGACAGGAGAGGAGAGGACTGGATGGGAGAGGTCTAGAGGAGTGGACAGGATGGGAGAGGTCTAGAGGAGTGGACAGGAGGGGAGAGGACGGGATGGGAGAGGTCTAGAGGAGTGGAGAGGGCTGGATGGGAGAGGTCTAGAGTAGTGGACAGGAGAGGAGAGGATGGGATGGGAGAGATCTAGAGGAGTGGACAGGAGAGGAGAAAAGGGGGTGGGAGAGGTCTAGAGGAGTGGACAGGAGAGGAGAGGTCTAGAGGAGTGGAAAGGAGAGGTCTAGAGGAGTGGACAGGAGAGGAGAGGACTGGATGGGAGAGGTCTAGAGGAGTGGACAGGAGAGGAGAGGACTGGATGGGAGAGGTCTAGAGGATTGGACAGGAGGGGAGAGGACGGGATGGGAGAAGTCTAGAGGAGTGGAGAGGACTGGATGGGAGAGGTCTAGAGGAGTGGACAGGAGAGGAGAGGACTGGATGGGAGAGGTCGAGAGGAGTGGACAGGAGAGGACTGGATGGGAGAGGTCTAGAGGAGTGGACAGGAGAGGAGAGGACTGGATGGGAGAGGTCTAGAGGAGTGGACAGGAGAGGAGAGGACGGGATGGGAGAGGTCTAGAGGAGTGGACAGGAGAGGAGAGGACTGGATGGGAGAGGTCTAGAGGAGTGGACAGGAGAGGAGAGGACGGGATGGGAGAGGTCTAGAGGAGGTGACAGGACAGGAGAGGACGGGATGGGAGAGGTCTAGAGGAGTGGACAGGAGAGGAGAGGACAGGATGGGAGAGGTCTAGAGGAGTGGACAGGAGAGGAGAGGTCTAGAAGAGTGGACAGGAGAGGAGAGGTCTAGAGGAGTGGACAGGAGAGGAGAGGACTGGATGGGAGAGGTCTAGAGGAGTGGACAGGAGAGGAGAGGACGGGATGGGAGAGGTCTAGAAGAGTGGACAGGAGAGGAGAGGTCTAGAAGAGTGGACAGGAGAGGAGAGGTCTAGAGGAGTGGACAGGAGAGGAGAGGACTGGATGGGAGAGGTCTAGAGGAGTGGACAGGAGAGGACTGGATGGGAGAGGTCTAGAGGAGTGGACAGGATGGGAGAGGTCTAGAGGAGTGGACAGGAGAGGAGAGGTCTAGAGGAGTGGACAGGAGAGGAGAGGACAGGATGGGAGAGGTCTAGAGGAGTGGACAGGAGAGGAGAGGACGGGATGGGAGAGGTCTAGAGGAGTGGACAGGAGAGGAGAGGACGGGATGGGAGAGGTCTAGAGGAGGGGACAGGAGAGGAGATAATTGGATGGGAGAGGTCTAGAGGAGTGGACAGGAGAGGAGAGGGCGGGATGGGAGAGGTCTAGAGGAGTGGACAGGAGAGAACGGGATGGGATAGGTCTAGAGGAGTGGACAGGAGAGGAGAGGAAAGGATGGGAGAGGTCTAGAGGAGTGGACAGGAGAGGAGAGGACGGGATGGGAGAGGTTTAGAGGAGTGGACAGGAGAGGAGAGGACGGGATGGGAGAGGTCTAGAGGAGTGGACAGGAGAGGAGAGGACGGGATGGGAGAGGTTTAGAGGAGTTGACAGGAGAGGAGAGGACGGGATGGGAGAGGTCTAGAGGAGTGGACAGGAGAGGAAAGAATGGGATGGGAGAGGATTGGAGGGAAGAGGTGCGAGAAAACGAAGGAAACTTTAGGATCTGTGTCTGTTCTGTTGAAGCCTCCAAAGACTAGGCCAACGCAGATTCAACAGGGGCAGTATGTGATTAAAAGCCTACCTTAATTAAACGTGTTGGTGGCAGTAGTCATTTGGATTGATTTGAATTAATTCGACAGGTATTTTTAATTAAGGAAAGGCTTAAGGCTTTAGTGATGACTCATCCTTCCCTGCACCAGTCAGCCCCATCAATAGGCCACGCAAGGCTCTGTGCTTATTCGCTATTATAACCTTGTAATAATGTTATTATCAATGGACCATTAACTTAATCCCAATGACCTTCTGACCTCTGTCAGTCATCACGAGCCCCTTAATGCATTCAGGACCAGTCTTCCCCTCTACATCCCTCTCTTTAATTTACTCAATTCAATTTAGTTGACTTTATTGTCATGGCAAGTTAAATGACTTACATTGTACACATATAACTTACAAGTACACATATAACAACCATGGTGAGACTAACAGTAGTAATAGTAGTAGTGGTGGTGGTAGCAGTAGGGGTAATGATATGCGAGTAAGGGTTCTCTCTCACTCACTAACTCATTCTGTCTTTCTCTCCCGCTCCCTCATCCATCTCTTTAGCTCCCTCTTTGCCCCCCTTTCTTTCACTGCCCCCCCCCCCCCCCCCATCATCTCTCCTTACCTCTCTCTTAACAGGCTGTGTTCTAACCAAGGCTATCTTATCTTAATTTACTGATCGTCTACCAACAGGGTGATGTGAATAGGACAGGGTTAGTAGTCTTTTTTGAGAGCTGCGTTGGACAACCTTACTGATATGAATGACTGTACAGCAGCAGCGATTTACAGGCACCTCTGAAACAACAGCGTTTATAAGAAAGTTAGCGCAGGCATCTCTTTCTGTCTTCAAGATAACGCTGGCTCGGCTTCCTCTGTGCTCAAAAACAATCAGAAACGCGGCAGATCGAGGGGGAAATGGAAAGAGGGCCGGAGGGGGAGTTGTGATAATGCGAGTGCCAGCACTGAATACACAGCACCAACACCCGCTCTCTCCTCTTCGCTTGCTCCGACTGTGTGTGTTGTGTGCTTGCATTTACATTCGTTTGAGCGAAAAAAAAAAGAGCCTTGGACTGATTCAACTGCTGCAGAATGGAACAAAGATCGGCTACAGCAACTTGAAAGTAGCTGCAAAAGATGGTCGCTTCACTTTAACTCCTGCCTAAAGCTAAGCAATAATGGGTTTGGTCATTTGAAAAGGTTCCTTTTGTTTGCTGAAAAAGTTTTCTTCAGCATGATTGTGATATGATTTATTGGAAGGCCAATGAGGGTACACCTGGGTCCTCTGCACACCTACATGTACAGTGGCTTGAAGAAGTATTCACCTACCTTGGTATTTTTCCTATTTCCTACAACCTGGAATTAAAATAGATTTTTGCGGAGTTTATATCATTTGATTTACACAATATGCCTACCAATATGCCTACCACTTTGAAGATGCAAAATATTTATTGTGAAGCAAACAAGAAATAAGACAAAAAAACAGAACTTGAGCGTACATAACTATTCACCCCCCCCCCCCCCCCCCCCCCCCACAAATCAAATACTTTATAGTGCCACCTTTGCAGGAAATAGAGCTGCAGTCTCTTGGAGTATGTCTCTATAAGCTTGGTACATCTAGCCACTGGGATTTTTGCTCATTCTTCAAGGCAATACTGCTTCAGCTCCTTCAAGTTGGATGGGTTCTGCTGGTGAAGAGCAGTCTTTAAGTCATACCACAGATTCTCAATTGGATTCAGGTCTGGGCTTTGACTAGACCCTTCCAGGACATTTAAATGTTTCCCCTTATACCACTCAAGTGTTGCTTTAGCAGTATGCTTAGGGTCATTGTCCTGCTGGAAGCATGCCACTGCCATGCTTCACTGTGGGGATGGTATTCTCAGGGTGATGAGAGGCACCATTCATAGTGTTTTACTTGATGGCCAAAAAGCTCAATTTTAGTCTCATCTGACCAGAGTTCTTTCTTCCATGCCTTTTGGCGAACACCAAATGTGTTTGATTCTTTTTTTACTTTAAGCAATGGCTTTTTTCTGGCCACTCTTCCGTAAAGCCCAGCTCTATGGAGTGTACGGCTCAAAGTGGTCCTATGGAACAGATACTCTGTAGCTCTGCAGCTCCTTCAGGGTTATCTTTGGTCTCTTTGTTGCCTCTCTGATTAATGCCCTCCTTGCCTGGTCTGTGAGTTTTGGTGGGCGGCCCTCTCTTGGCAGGTTTGTTGTGGTGGCATATTCTTTCCATTTTTTAATAATGGATTTAATGGTGCTCCGTGGGATGTTCAAAGTTTCGGATATTTTTTTATAACCCAACCCTGTTTTGTACTTCCCCACAGCTTTGTCCCTGACCTGTTTGGCGAAATCCTTGGTCTTCATGGTGCCGCTTGCTTGGTGGTGTTGCAGACTCTGGGGCCTTTCAGAACAGGTGTTTATATACTGAGATCATGTGACACTTAGATTGCACACAGGTGGACTTTATTTAGCTAATTATGTGACTTCTGAAGGTAATTGGTTGCACCAGATCTTATTTAGGGGTTTCATAGCAAAGAGGGTGAACACATATGCACACACCACTTTTCAGTTTTTTATTTTGTAGAAACAATTTGTAGTAATAAAGTAATTTTTTCACTTCACCAATTTGGACTATTTTGTGTATGTCCGTTACATGAAATCCAAATAAATATCTATTTAAATTACAGGTTGTAATGCAACAAAATAGGAAAAATGCCAAGGGGGATGAATACTTTTGCAATGCACTGCAGTATTAGCCCACTGAGCTAAAGCCTAAGTCTGGGAGCTAACACAATTATTTAGTTCTCACGCAAGGTTGGGCTACTCATCACTCGAGTATAGTACACCGAACAACCTCCGCTTCTCACTCACACACACGCAGACACACCCTCCAGCTCTGACCTCTCTTTGGAAGAGAAAGTGGTTACAAATTACTAAACACTGCATTTCTCAGAGGTCATATGACAGCAGAGGGGTCATATGCTGAGAAGGAAAACAGTCCTCCTCCACCTCCTGTCCCAGCTAGCACATAACGTTCTGAGAACCATATGTTTCTTAGAGCTTGGTGAGAGCGTGGTTGTCCCATGGTTATTTTGCATACAACCTTCCCACAACTTTCTAGGAATGTTATAGAATAGTTGCTTGGCTTTGGAACATTCTCAGCACATTTAAGGAACGTTTGCATGGTTAATGCCTAAGCAAATACATTAACCACGTGTCCTATTTGTTCAAAAAGTTATCCTAAGCTAGCAGAGTTATTGCTGGAACATTCAGTGAACGTTTTAAGAAAGTTATGAAAAAGACCTCCAAATATCCAATATATTCTGTTTCAGATTGTAAATAAAACCTCCCAGGAGAATGTCCAGGGGACCATAGTAAAACATTCCCAGAACAAGCTAAATGTCCAGGGGACCATAGTAAAACATTCCCAGAACAAGCTAAATGTCCAGGGGACCATAGTCAAACATTCCCAGAACAAGCTAAATGTCCAGGGGACCATAGTCAAACATTCCCAGAACAGGCTAAATGTCCAGGGGACCATAGTCAAACATTCCCAGAACAGGCTAAATGTCCAGGGGACCATAGTAAAACACTCCCAGAACAGGCTAAATGTCCAGGGGACCAGAGTAAAACATTCCCAGAACAGGCTAAATGTCCAGGGGACCATAGTAAAACATTCCCAGAACAGGCTAAATGTCCAGGGGACCATAGTAAAACATTCCCAGAACAGGCTAAATGTCCAGGGGACCATAGTAAAACATTCCCAGAACAGGCTAAATGTTCAGGGGACCATAGTAAAACATTCCCAGAACAGGCTAAATGTCCAGGGGGCCATAGTAAAACATTCCCAGAACAGGCTAAATGTTCAGGGGACCATAGTAAAACATTCCCAGAACAGGCTAAATGTCCAGGGGACCATAGTAAAACATTCCCAGAACAAGCTAAATGTTCAGGGTACCTTAGTAAACCATTCCCAGAACAAGCTAAATGTTCAGGGGACCATAGTAAAACATTCCCAGAACAGGCTAAATGTCCAGGAGACCACAGTAAAACATTCCCAGAACAGGCTAAATGTCCAGGGTACCATAGTAAAACATTCACAGAACAGGCTAAATGTTCAGGGGACCATAGTAAAACATTCCCAGAACAAGCTAAATGTCCAGGGGACCATAGTAAAACATTCCCAGAACAGGCTAAATGTCCAGGGGACCATAGTAAAACATTCCCAGAACAGGCTAAATGTCCAAGGGACCATAGTAAAACATTCCCAGAACAGGCTAAATGTTCAGGGGACGATAGTAAAACATTCTCAGAACAGGCTAAATGTCCAGGGGACCATAGTAAAACATTACCAGAACAGGCTAAATGTTCAAGGGACCATAGTAAAACATTCCCAGAACAGGCTAAATGTCCAGGGGACCATAGTAAAACATTCCCAGAACAGGCTAAATGTTCAGGGGACCATAGTAAAACATTCCCAGAACAGGCTAAATGTCCAGGGGACCATAGTAAAACATTCCCAGAACAGGCTAAATGTCCAGGGGACCAGAGTAAAACATTCCCAGAACAGGCTAAATGTTCAGGGGACCATAGTAAAACATTCCCAGAACAAGCTAAATGTTCAGGGGACCATAGTAAAACATTCCCAGAACAAGCTAAATGTTCAGGGTACCTTAGTAAACCATTCCCAGAACAAGCTAAATGTTCAGGGGACCATAGTAAAACATTCCCAGAACAGGCTAAATGTCCAGGAGACCACAGTAAAACATTCCCAGAACAGGCTAAATGTCCAGGGTACCATAGTAAAACATTCACAGAACAGGCTAAATGTTCAGGGGACCATAGTAAAACATTCCCAGAACAAGCTAAATGTCCAGGGGACCATAGTAAAACATTCCCAGAACAGGCTAAATGTCCAGGGGACCATAGTAAAACATTCCCAGAACAGGCTAAATGTCCAAGGGACCATAGTAAAACATTCCCAGAACAGGCTAAATGTTCAGGGGACGATAGTAAAACATTCTCAGAACAGGCTAAATGTCCAGGGGACCATAGTAAAACATTACCAGAACAGGCTAAATGTTCAAGGGACCATAGTAAAACATTCCCAGAACAGGCTAAATGTCCAGGGGACCATAGTAAAACATTCCCAGAACAGGCTAAATGTTCAGGGGACCATAGTAAAACATTCCCAGAACAGGCTAAATGTCCAGGGGACCATAGTAAAACATTCCCAGAACAGGCTAAATGTCCAGGGGACCAGAGTAAAACATTCCCAGAACAGGCTAAATGTTCAGGGGACCATAGTAAAACATTCCCAGAACAAGCTAAATGTTCAGGGGACCATAGTAAAACATTCCCAGAACAGGCTAAATGTCCAGGGGACCATAGTAAAACATTCCCAGAACAGGCTAAATTTCCAGGGGACCATAGTAAAACATTCCCAGAACAGGCTAAATGTTCAGGGGACCATAGTAAAACATTCCCAGAACAGGCTAAATGTTCAGGGGACCATAGTAAAACATTCACAGAACAGGCTAAATGTCCAGGGGACCATAGTAAAACATTCCCAGAACAGGCTAAATGTCCAGGGGACCTTAGTAAAACATTCCCAGAACAAGCTAAATGTTCAGGGGACCATAGTAAAACATTCCCAGAACAGGCTAAATGTCCAGGGGACCATAGTAAAACATTCCCAGAACAGGCTAAATGTCCAGGGGACCATAGTAAAACATTCCCAGAACAGGCTAAATGTCCAGGGGGCCATAGTAAAACATTCCCAGAACAGGCTAAATGTTCAGGGGACCATAGTAAAACATTCCCAGAACAGGCTAAATGTCCAGGGGACCTTAGTAAAACATTCCCAGAACAAGCTAAATGTTCAGGGGACCATAGTAAAACATTCCCAGAACAGGCTAAATGTCCAGGGGACCATAGTAAAACATTCCCAGAACAGGCTAAATGTCCAGGGGACCATAGTAAAACATTCCCAGAACAGGCTAAATGTCCAGGGGACCATAGTAAAACATGCCCAGAACAGGCTAAATGTCCAGGGGACCATAGTAAAACATTCCCAGAACAGGCTAAATGTCCAGGGGACCATAGTAAAACATTCCCAGAACAGGCTAAATGTCCAGGGGACCATAGTAAAACATTCCCAGAACAGGCTAAATGTTTAGGGGACCATAGTAAAACATTCCCAGAACAGGCTAAATGTTCAGGGGACCATAGTAAAACATTCCCAGAACAGGCTAAATGTCCAGGGGGCCATAGTAAAACATTCCCAGAACAGGCTAAATGTTCAGGGGACCATAGTAAAACATTCCCAGAACAGGCTAAATGTCCAGGGGACCATAGTAAAACATTCCCAGAACAGGCTAAATGTCCAGGGTACCATAGTAAAACATTCCCAGAACAGGCTAAATGTCCAAGGGACCATTGTAAAACATTCCCAGAACAGGCTAAATGTTCAGGGGACCATAGTAAAACATTCCCAGAACAAGCTAAATGTCCAAGGGACCATAGTAAAACATTCCCATAACAGGCTAAATGTTCAGGGGACGATAGTAAAACATTCTCAGAACAG
The DNA here is from genome assembly GCF_013265735.2 of Oncorhynchus mykiss. NCBI lineage: Eukaryota > Metazoa > Chordata > Actinopteri > Salmoniformes > Salmonidae > Oncorhynchus > Oncorhynchus mykiss. The sequence goes on along the minus strand of NC_048582.1, from coordinate 13,296,862 downwards.
GCTAAATGTCCAGGGGACCATAGTAAAACATTACCAGAACAGGCTAAATGTCCAGGGGACCACAGTAAAACATTCCCAGAACAGGCTAAATGTCCAGGGGACCATAGTAAAACATTCCCAGAACAGGCTAAATGTCCAGGGGACCAGAGTAAAACATTCCCAGAACAGGCTAAATGTCCAGGGGACCATAGTAAAACATGCCCAGAACAGGCTAAATGTCCAGGGGACCATAGTAAAACATTCCCAGAACAGGCTAAATGTTCAGGGGACCATAGTAAAACATTCCCAGAACAGGCTAAATGTCCAGGGGACCATAGTAAAACATTCCCAGAACAGGCTAAATGTCCAGGGGACCAGAGTAAAACATTCCCAGAACAGGCTAAATGTTCAGGGGACCATAGTAAAACATTCCCAGAACAAGCTAAATGTTCAGGGGACCATAGTAAAACATTCCCAGAACAGGCTAAATGTCCAGGGGACCATAGTAAAACATTCCCAGAACAGGCTGAATTTCCAGGGGACCATAGTAAAACATTCCCAGAACAGGCTAAATGTTCAGGGGACCATAGTAAAACATTCCCAGAACAGGCTAAATGTTCAGGGGACCATAGTAAAACATTCACAGAACAGGCTAAATGTCCAGGGGACCATAGTAAAACATTCCCAGAACAGGCTAAATGTCCAGGGGACCTTAGTAAAACATTCCCAGAACAAGCTAAATGTTCAGGGGACCATAGTAAAACATTCCCAGAACAGGCTAAATGTCCAGGGGACCATAGTAAAACATTCCCAGAACAGGCTAAATGTCCAGGGGACCATAGTAAAACATTCCCAGAACAGGCTAAATGTCCAGGGGGCCATAGTAAAACATTCCCAGAACAGGCTAAATGTTCAGGGGACCATAGTAAAACATTCCCAGAACAGGCTAAATGTCCAGGGGACCTTAGTAAAACATTCCCAGAACAAGCTAAATGTTCAGGGGACCATAGTAAAACATTCCCAGAACAGGCTAAATGTCCAGGGGACCATAGTAAAACATTCCCAGAACAGGCTAAATGTCCAGGGGACCATAGTAAAACATTCCCAGAACAGGCTAAATGTCCAGGGGACCATAGTAAAACATGCCCAGAACAGGCTAAATGTCCAGGGGACCATAGTAAAACATTCCCAGAACAGGCTAAATGTCCAGGGGACCATAGTAAAACATTCCCAGAACAGGCTAAATGTTCAGGGGACCATAGTAAAACATTCCCAGAACAGGCTAAATGTTCAGGGGACCATAGTAAAACATTCCCAGAACAGGCTAAATGTTCAGGGGACCATAGTAAAACATTCCCAGAACAGGCTAAATGTCCAGGGGGCCATAGTAAAACATTCCCAGAACAGGCTAAATGTTCAGGGGACCATAGTAAAACATTCCCAGAACAGGCTAAATGTCCAGGGGACCATAGTAAAACATTCCCAGAACAAGCTAAATGTTCAGGGTACCTTAGTAAACCATTCCCAGAACAAGCTAAATGTTCAGGGGACCATAGTAAAACATTCCCAGAACAGGCTAAATGTCCAGAGGACCACAGTAAAACATTCCCAGAACAGGCTAAATGTCCAGGGTACCATAGTAAAACATTCCCAGAACAGGCTAAATGTCCAAGGGACCATTGTAAAACATTCCCAGAACAGGCTAAATGTTCAGGGGACCATAGTAAAACATTCCCAGAACAAGCTAAATGTCCAGGGGACCATAGTAAAACATTCCCAGAACAAGCTAAATGTTCAGGGGACCATAGTAAAACATTCCCAGAACAGGCTAAATGTCCAGGGGACCATAGTAAAACATTCCCAGAACAGGCTAAATGTCCAGGGGACCATAGTAAAACATTCCCAGAACAGGCTAAATGTCCAGGGGACCATAGTAAAACATGCCCAGAACAGGCTAAATGTCCAGGGGACCATAGTAAAACATTCCCAGAACAGGCTAAATGTCCAGGGGACCATAGTAAAACATTCCCAGAACAGGCTAAATGTTCAGGGGACCATAGTAAAACATTCCCAGAACAGGCTAAATGTTCAGGGGACCATAGTAAAACATTCCCAGAACAGGCTAAATGTTCAGGGGACCATAGTAAAACATTCCCAGAACAGGCTAAATGTCCAGGGGGCCATAGTAAAACATTCCCAGAACAGGCTAAATGTTCAGGGGACCATAGTAAAACATTCCCAGAACAGGCTAAATGTCCAGGGGACCATAGTAAAACATTCCCAGAACAAGCTAAATGTTCAGGGTACCTTAGTAAACCATTCCCAGAACAAGCTAAATGTTCAGGGGACCATAGTAAAACATTCCCAGAACAGGCTAAATGTCCAGAGGACCACAGTAAAACATTCCCAGAACAGGCTAAATGTCCAGGGTACCATAGTAAAACATTCCCAGAACAGGCTAAATGTCCAAGGGACCATTGTAAAACATTCCCAGAACAGGCTAAATGTTCAGGGGACCATAGTAAAACATTCCCAGAACAAGCTAAATGTCCAGGGGACCATAGTAAAACATTCCCAGAACAGGCTAAATGTCCAGGGGACCATAGTAAAACATTCCCAGAACAGGCTAAATGTCCAAGGGACCATAGTAAAACATTCCCATAACAGGCTAAATGTTCAGGGGACGATAGTAAAACATTCTCAGAACAGGCTAAATGTCCAGGGGACCATAGTAAAACATTACCAGAACAGGCTAAATGTCCAGGGGACCACAGTAAAACATTCCCAGAACAGGCTAAATGTCCAGGGGACCATAGTAAAACATTCCCAGAACAGGCTAAATGTCCAGGGGACCAGAGTAAAACATTCCCAGAACAGGCTAAATGTCCAGGGGACCATAGTAAAACATGCCCAGAACAGGCTAAATGTCCAGGGGACCATAGTAAAACATTCCCAGAACAGGCTAAATGTCCAGGGGACCATAGTAAAACATTCCCAGAACAGGCTAAATGTCCAGGGGACCATAGTAAAACATTCACAGAACAGGCTAAATGTTCAGGGGACCATAGTAAAACATTCCCAGAACAGGCTAAATGTTCAGGGGACCATAGTAAAACATTCCCAGAACAGGCTAAATGTCCAGGGGGCCATAGTAAAACATTCCCAGAACAGGCTAAATGTTCAGGGGACCATAGTAAAACATTCCCAGAACAGGCTAAATGTCCAGGGGACCATAGTAAAACATTCCCAGAACAAGCTAAATGTTCAGGGTACCTTAGTAAACCATTCCCAGAACAAGCTAAATGTTCAGGGGACCATAGTAAAACATTCCCAGAACAGGCTAAATGTCCAGAGGACCACAGTAAAACATTCCCAGAACAGGCTAAATGTCCAGGGTACCATAGTAAAACATTCCCAGAACAGGCTAAATGTCCAAGGGACCATTGTAAAACATTCCCAGAACAGGCTAAATGTTCAGGGGACCATAGTAAAACATTCCCAGAACAAGCTAAATGTCCAGGGGACCATAGTAAAACATTCCCAGAACAGGCTAAATGTCCAGGGGACCATAGTAAAACATTCCCAGAACAGGCTAAATGTCCAAGGGACCATAGTAAAACATTCCCAGAACAGGCTAAATGTTCAGGGGACGATAGTAAAACATTCTCAGAACAGGCTAAATGTCCAGGGGACCATAGTAAAACATTACCAGAACAGGCTAAATGTCCAGGGGACCACAGTAAAACATTCCCAGAACAGGCTAAATGTCCAGGGGACCATAGTAAAACATTCCCAGAACAGGCTAAATGTCCAGGGGACCATAGTAAAACATTCCCAGAACAGGCTAAATGTTCAGGGGACCATAGTAAAACATTCCCAGAACAGGCTAAATGTCCAGGGGACCATAGTAAAACATTCCCAGAACAGGCTAAATGTCCAGGGGACCAGAGTAAAACATTCCCAGAACAGGCTAAATGTTCAGGGGACCATAGTAAAACATTCACAGAACAGGCTAAATGTTCAGGGGACCATAGTAAAACATTCCCAGAACAGGCTAAATGTCCAGGGGGCCAGAGTAAAACATTCCCAGAACAAGCTAAATGTCCAGGGGACCAGAGTAAAACATTCTCAGAACAGGCTAAATGTCCAGGGGACCATAGTAAAACATTCCCAGAACAGGCTAAATGTTCAGGGGACCATAGTAAAACATTCCCAGAACAGGCTAAATGTCCAGGGGGCCAGAGTAAATCATTCCCAGAACAAGCTAAATGTCCAGGGGACCATAGTAAAGCATTCCCAGAACAGGCTAAATGTTCAGGGGACCATAGTAAAACATTCACAGAACAAGCTAAATGTCCAGGGACCATAGTAAAACATTCCCAGAACAGGCTAAATGTTCAGGGGACCATAGTAAAAAATTCACAGAACAAGCTAAATGTCCAGGGGACCAGAGTAAAACATTCCCAGAACAGGCTAAATGTCCAGGGGACCAGAGTAAAACATTCCCAGAACAGGCTAAATGTTCAGGGGACCATAGTAAAACATTCACAGAACAAGCTAAATGTCCAGGGGACCAGAGTAAAACATTCCCAGAACAGGCTAAATGTCCAGGGGACCAGAGTAAAACATTCCCAGAACAGGCTAAATGTCCAGGGGACCATAGTAAAACATTCCCAGAACAGGCTAAATGTCCAGGGGACCAGAGTAAAACATTCCCAGAACAAGCTAAATGTCCAGGGGACCAGAGTAAAACATTCCCAGAACAGGCTAAATGTCCAGGGGACCAGAGTAAAACATTCACAGGACAAGCTAAATGTCCAGGGGACCAGAGTAAAACATTCACAGGACAAGCGAAATGTACACTTCCGTTTAAAATGTTCAATTTTACTGGTTTCATTTCCAGAACCAACAGGTAACCAAACACATATGTTCTCACAACTTCCAAGGAACCAAATGTGCTATCTGGAGTGTCATCAACTCAAAGGAGTTATGGGAGGATGGCACAGCTTAGTTTTTTAGTCTCCTGAAGAGCTTCTATACAACTTTGTTTTTTCCCTGGCCGCTGCTTTCAGAAGATCCCTTCCCTCCCCCTCATTTTCCAATCTGCCCTTGTCTTGCTGCGGAAGCAGAGGCCGGGAGTGGAATTCTTTGTGGGAGTAGTGTAATTCCCGAGCTTTAGACTCATACAGACCATTCTCTCCACATGGACTTACATGTCAGTCATTTAGCAGCTGCTCTTATCCAGAGCGACTTAAGTGTGTTCAGCTAAGGTAAGGGAGCTAACAAGTAAAAGCGTGCGCAACAGGGGTGCCTAAAAAACGATTCAATGCTTCCTATAATTCAGTATCAGTGCAAAGTACATAGAGTCTGTGGTGTGCGTGAGTGTGCATACAGGCGCATTGCCACGAATGTTCAATTGTATCAAATTACAGCACATGCGGCGATACGGAAGGAATAACTCTTTCTTTGTGACAGCTAGATGTGATTATTCCATACGCAACGCCTCGCTAATTCTGAGTGAAAAACATCGTTCTTTGTAGGAAAATCTCTCCAATGAGGGATATCTGAGGATGTATCTCTCAATAAGGGCTTAGCCTCTATCTCTCTCTCGCGCTTTCTTTCTGTCCCTCCCCTCCTCCTACCTCCTGTCTTACCCCCCCCTCTCTCTTTCTCTCTCTAACAGCCTGTCAGTCAGCAGAAGCTGTAGGGTCTGTCAAGGTGTCCGCTGACGGCCCTGTGTCTGAGGCAGCTGCAGCCTCTGCATCAAAAAGACAGCTGTGTGTGTGCCAAAGGTAAATAGGCTTCTGCTGGATCATCCAATCTTTCTCTCGCTCTCTTTCTGGGTGTGATGGTGATGTGTCCTCTATGTCTGATGGTGGAGTGTGTGTGTGTGTGATGGCTGTGCGGTAGCGTGGGGAGCTGCAGTTTGATGATATTAAATATTAAAAGGCTTCCATGAATAATGGAGTCTGACAGCTCGTCCCCAGTGTCTGCCTGGCTCTGCTGCCGCACACACACGGATGAGTGTGCGCTGTTCTACAAAGGCCACTCCCTGGTCTTTCTCTTCCTCTCCCTTTGTCCTGCTCTCTCTTCCTCTCTCTGTTATTGCTCCTGTCTTTTCTCCATCCATTCTCTGTTCCCTCCCCTCTCCAGAGACCATCCGTCCCTCTCAACCCCCTGTTCCCCCAGGGGTCCCTGTCCTCCCGAGTCTAGTCAGGGAAGGGTGAGCAGCCCGCCTGTGTCAACCTCTCACACACCATCTCTCTCTCTCTCTCTCTCTCTCTCTCTCTCTCTCTCTCTCTCACACACACACACACACACACACACACACACACACACACACACACACACACACACACACACACACACACACACACACACACTCTCTTTCCTTATCTGTTCACTGTCACCTCACTGAAGTGTGTTTCCAACCGTTGTCTGCACCATGTGAGAAAACATACACACAAACATTTAGAAACACACAGGTAGTCTCATAACACATTCTCTCTGCTATCAGTCCTCATCTGTTGGTTGAGCTCTGCTATCAGTCCTCATCTGTTGGTTGAGCTCTGCTATCAGTCCTCATCTATTGGTTGAGCTCTGCTATCAGTCCTCATCTGTTGGTTGAGCTCTGCTATCAGTCCTCATCTATTGGTTGAGCTCTGCTATCAGTCCTCATCTATTGGTTGAGCTCTTCTATCAGTCCTCATCTGTTGGTTGAGCTCTGCTATCAGTCCTCATCTGTTGGTTGAGCTCTGCTATCAGTCCTCATCTATTGGTTGAGCTCTGCTATCAGTTCTCATCTGTTGGTTGAGCTCTGCTATCAGTCCTCATCTGTTGGTTGAGCTCTGCTATCAGTCCTCATCTATTGGTTGAGCTCTGCTATCAGTCCTCATCTGTTGATTGAGCTCTGCTATCAGTCCTCATCTGTTGGTTGAGCTCTGCGATCAGTCCTCATCTGTTGGTTGAGCTCTGCTATTAGTCTTCATCTGTTGGTTGAGCTCTGCTATCAGTCCTCATCTATTGGTTGAGCTCTGCTATCAGTCCTCATCTATTGGTTGAGCTCTGCTATCAGTCCTCTTCTATTGGTTGAGCTCTGCTATCAGTCCTCATCTATTGGTTGAGCTCTGCTATCAGTCCTCATCTGTTGGTTGAGCTCTGCTATCAGTCCTCATCTATTGGTTGAGCTCTGCTATCAGTTCTCATCTGTTGGTTGAGCTCTGCTATCAGTCCTCATCTATTGGTTGAGCTCTGCTATCAGTCCTCATCTATTGGTTGAGCTCTGCTATCAGTCTTCATTACTCTGTCAACATCTTAACAAGAACCAAAGTGCTACGCGCTCAAGTATGACAGGTCGTGAACATGTGAGAAAAATGAAAGCTTTTCTATTTACAACAAATATACAGTCAAATTCTAAATGTTCCTTTTATATAAAACTTGGTCTAACTAGCATAATGTGAGGGATGGGTCTCTGTTAGAGGTGTAGATGGTTGGCAGTAACTACCTTTGCCAGTTTGAGATGTAGGTTGAGGATGTTAAACATGGATGGTGAGAAGAGAAAGAGAGTGAGTTAAAGAGAGGGAGGTAAAGAAAGAGACAGTTAAATTAGGCAGATTCATATGTTGCAGAGGAGGAAAGGACGAGGATTAGACCTTCCAGATTCACAAACCTCAGCTCTCTCTCTCTCCCTCTCTCCTCTTCGTCTTCTCCGCATAATCTGATTCCACAGCCACGCCGCCGGGGTAATCTCTCAGAGACAATTTCCCAGCAGCCCCCCCCCCCCCCCCCCCCCCCCCCCCCCCCCCCACTCTCCTCTCCCTCCCCTCCCCCGCCCTCCCTCTCTTTTGTCAGAGAAAGAGAGAGCCAGGCTGCATAACAAAGTGCTGTGTTTACCAGGCTGCCTGCTTATCAGAGGATCTCTGGGCAGAAAGACACCATGATATTAGACTGGCTGCATAACAAAGTGCTGTGTTTACCAGGCTGCCTTCTTATCAGAGGATCTCTGGGCAGAAAGACACCATGATATTAGACTGGCTGCATAACAAAGTGCTGTGTTTACCAGGCTGCCTGCTTATCAGAGGATCTCTGGGCAGTAAGACTCCATGATATTGACTGGCTGCATAACAAAGTGCTGTGTTTACCAGGCTGCCTGCTTATCAGAGGATCTCTGGGCAGAAAGACACCATGATATTAGACTGGCTGCATAACAAAGTGCTGTGTTTACCAGGCTGCCTGCTTATCAGAGGATCTCTGGGCAGAAAGACACCATGATATTAGACTGGCTGCATAACAAAGTGCTGTGTTTACCAGGCTGCCTTCTTATCAGAGGATCTCTGGGCAGAAAGACACCATGATATTAGACTGGCTGCATAACAAAGTGCTGTGTTTACCAGGCTGCCTGCTTATCAGAGGATCTCTGGGCAGAAAGACACCATGATATTAGACTGGCTGCATAACAAAGTGCTGTGTTTACCAGGCTGCCTGCTTATCAGAGGATCTCTGGGCAGAAAGACACCATGATATTAGACTGGCTGCATAACAAAGTGCTGTGTTTACCAGGCTGCCTGCTTATCAGAGGATCTCTGGGCAGAAAGACACCATGATATTAGACTGGCTGCATAACAAAGTGCTGTGTTTACCAGGCTGCCTTCTTATCAGAGGATCTCTGGGCAGAAAGACACCATGATATTAGACTGGCTGCATAACAAAGTGCTGTGTTTACCAGGCTGCCTTCTTATCAGAGGATCTCTGGGCAGAAAGACACCATGATATTAGACTGGCTGCATAACAAAGTGCTGTGTTTACCAGGCTGCCTGCTTATCAGAGGATCTCTGGGCAGAAAGACACCATGATATTAGACTGGCTGCATAACAAAGTGCTGTGTTTACCAGGCTGCCTGCTTATCAGAGGATCTCTGGGCAGAAAGACACCATGATATTAGACTGGCTGCATAACAAAGTGCTGTGTTTACCAGGCTGCCTGCTTATCAGAGGATCTCTGGGCAGAAAGACACCATGATATTAGACTGGCTGCATAACAAAGTGCTGTGTTTACCAGGCTGCCTGCTTATCAGAGGATCTCTGGGCAGAAAGACACCATGATATTAGACTGGCTGCATAACAAAGTGCTGTGTTTACCAGGCTGCCTGCTTATCAGAGGATCTCTGGGCAGAAAGACACCATGATATTAGACTGGCTGCACACGGAGAGGGTGCTCCTGTCCCACTGATGAGTGGCAAGGGGGGTGTGTGTGTGCGTGTGCGTGTGTGTGTGCGTGTGCGTGTGCGTGTGTGTGTGAGAGAGAGAGATGGAACAGCGACCTGACGCCAGCCAGCGCCTGTCCTCATTATCCTCTGGAGGCACAGCGACCGCCAGCGCCATGTTAATGCAGGTCACGCACGCACACACACACACACACACACACACACACACACACACACACACACACACACACACACACACACACACACACACACACACACACACACACCACAACTCCAGAATACGTAAACATGCACATTGACACACACATACACACTCCCTCTCCAGGTCCCCAGATTAGGCTATGCACGCATGCATACGCACAGGTGTTTGGTCTGGGCTTGATGAGCCCCCTGAGGATATGCGGCGGAGTGTGTGGAGGGTGGGGAGTTGCTTGAAAAGTCTGAAATGTGAAACCTCAGTCCAGCGGCAGAGCCCTTTGATCCCCTCTTACCTCTGACCTCTCTCAGCCCATGTTCCCGTGAGCAAGGAACTTAACCCCTACACTGCTCATTGGGTTCTGCACGGCAGCTGACCTCTGTCCTCTCTCAGCCCATGTTAACCCCTACACTGCTCATTGGGTTCTGCACGGCAGTTGACCTGTGCTCCAGCCTCTCCAACCTATTGTGTGTGTGTTTGTGTATCGGGGGAGATGGATAAAAGCAGAAGACATTTCCATCTCGTGTGAACGAATAAAGTATATCTTAAAACCCACCTGACCACGTCTCCTCTCTCTCAACTCAACCCACCTGACCTCATGTCTCCTCTCTCTCAACTCAACCCACCTGACCTCATGATTCCTCTCTCTCATCTCAACCCACCTGACCTCATGATTCCTCTCTCTCAACTCAACCCACCTGACCTCATGTCTCCTCTCTCTCAACTCAACCCACCTGACCTCATGATTCCTCTCTCTCATCTCAACCCACCTGACCTCATGATTCCTCTCTCTCAACTCAACCCACCTGACCTCATGTCTCCTCTCTCTCAACTCAACCCACCTGACCTCATGATTCCTCTCTCTCATCTCAACCCACCTGACCTCATGATTCCTCTCTCTCATCTCAACCCACCTGACCTCATGATTCCTCTCTCTCATCTCAACCCACTTGACCTCATGTCTCCTCTCTCTCAACTCAACCCACCTGACCTCATGTCTCCTCTCTCTCAACTCAACCCACCTGACCTCATGTCTCCTCTCTCTCAACTCAACCCACCTGACCTCATGATTCCTCTCTCTCATCTCAACCCACCTGACCTCATGTCTCCTCTCTCTCAACTCAACCCACCTGAACCCATGTCTCCTCTCTCTCAACTCAACCCACCTGACCTCATGTCTCCTCTCTCTCATCTCAACCCACCTGACCTCATGTCTCCTCTCTCTCAACTCAACCCACCTGGCCTCATGTCTCCTCTCTCTCAACTCAACCCACCTGACCTCATGATTCCTCTCTCTCATCTCAACCCACCTGACCTCATGTCTCCTCTCTCTCAACTCAACCCACCTGACCTCATGTCTCCTTTCTCTCAACTCAACCTACCTGACCTCATGTCTCCTCTCTCTCATCTCAACCCACCTGACCTCGTCTCCTCTCTCTCAACTCAACCCACCTGACCTCATGTCTCCTCTCTCTCAACTCAACCCACCTGACCTCATGTCTCCTCTCTCTCTCAACTCAACCCACCTGACCTCATGTCTCCTCTCTCTCAACTCTATACACCTGACCTCACGTCTCCTCCTAGCCAGCTCACACCCTACATCCCACTCCTTCGCCCCCTAAACCTCCACCCTCCAACCCCCCTTGCTTTTACGAGCTGTTATGACTTGGAAATGCATTTCCCCCCCTTTTTCCCCCCGGGAAAACAAGCCAGCGCACTGCGCTGCCATGAGCACAGCAAAAGAAAACAATCAATATGACTGTCAGGCAAGAGTGATGTGGAGGAAGGGAAGGAGAGAAGAAGGGGGGTCCTGCCTGCCTGCCTCCCTAGCTGTCTTCCTGTCTCCCTGCCTGCCTGACTTCCTGCCTCCCTCCCTGCCTGCCAGCACTCATAGCCTCTCCCTGGGCTGTCCGCCGGCCTGCCTCGCGCATTGCTGTGTGAGCCGTTAGCGCCGGGTGCTATCGGGGGCTCAAGCCGGGCCGCCACTCAAGAAGGCAGCGCAGCACCGCCAGGGGTTTATGGCCGTGGGCCGCGGGCCAAACCGAAGCCCCTGGAAAACTTTACCGCTGAGGTAACTCTGTGTGGAGACACGTTCTCTCATTACTCCCATCAGAGTGGTGTTTCTCCTCTCTCCTCATTCTTAGCTCCACGTTCAACCTAGAAGAATTTCTCATGACTACCTTTGCAGCTTTTAATGTGTCCATTTTTTTGGAATAGTAAGGTACTGTCCGTATTGTCATGGTAACACAGACTTTCACTGAAATCCAGCAATGGTCTCAATGGGAGATTTGACTGACTAACATTTGAGCTATGTGTGTTAATATTCTGAGTTTGTGTGTTTGTACAGTCTTGTCATAACGCATCACCACAGTCCCCTGTTGATAGATGTCGAGCCTGGGAGAGCCTCCTATGTTTTCGCATCCTCCATTTAGAGGCTGTGCACACACTTAAATACACACACACACACACACACACACACACTCCACGCAGACACCAGTACACTCACTGACCACCCATCCTGTTATGTTCTGATCCACACACACTTCCCCTGTGATTACGTGTGGTTTGATTTAACAGCAACAACAGACGGTCGGATCAGCCCTCTGCAGAGCCGTGAAAACACTACTGCTGCCTGTTTCCCGCTTCCCTACCTCTCTCTGTCTCTCTCTTCCTTTCTCCCTCCCGCTCTCTCCGCTCTTTTGTTCTCTATCACTCCCTTTCTCTCTCTAGTTCTGTCACTCTCTATCTCCTTCTCTCTGTAGGTCTGTCACTCTCTCTCTCCCCCTCTCTCTCTCTCTCTGTCTCTCTCTCTGTCTCTCTCTCTCTCTCTGTCTCTCTGTTCCTTTCTCCCTCACACTCTCTCCTCTCTCTTTAGTTCTCTATCACTCCCTTTCTCTCTCTAGTTCTGTCACTCTCTCTCTCCTTCTCTCTCTAGTTCTGTCACTCTCTCCGTCTCTCTCTCCCTCTCTCTCTCTTCCCCTCCGCCTCCGCAGCCTTGGAAAATAAATATAGAGAGACGTTATTTATTTGTTGACACAAAGAGCTGTTTCCACGCTGCACATAGACAGACAGGCAGGCAGACTCACAGGCAGACAGACAGACATACCCACAAACAGACTCACAGGCAGACAGGCAGAGAGACAGACAGAAATACAGACAGAGTGGGCTGACTGGCTGGGCTGCCTGGCTAGCGTACCTATCCTGTGACTCAGCCACCAGAGAAACAAGTGTGTGCGTGTTGGGGAGGGGCAGAGAGGCCAGCCAAACCCCTATGTCTTGCAGCCCAAGGAGAGAGAGAGAAGGGAGGAGGACAGAAGTTGCAAGGCCCAAGTAGATAGAGAGACGGGAGGAGGACGGAAGTTGCAAGGCCCAAGCAGAGAGAGAGAGAGAAGGAGGACAGAAGTTGCAAGGCCCAAGCAGAGAGAGAGAAGGGAGGACGGAAGTTGCAAGAACCAAGCAGAGAGAGAGAAGGGAGGATGGAAGTTGCAAGACCAAAGCGGAGAGAGAGAAGGGAGGAGGACGGAAGTTGCAAGACCCAAGCAGAGAGAGAGAAGGGAGGAGGATGGAAGTTGCAAGACCCAAGCAGAGAGAGCGAAGGGAGGAGGACGGAAGTTGCAAGACCCAAGGAGAGAGAGAGAGAAGGGAGGAGGGCGGAAGTTGCAAGACCCAAGCAGAGAGAGAGAAGGAAGGACGGAAGTTGCAAGGCTCAAGCAGAGAGAGAGAAGGGAGGAGGACGGTAGTTGCAAGGCCCAAGCAGAGAGAGAGAAGGGAGGAGGACGGAAGTTGCAAGACCCAAGCAGAGAGAGAGACGGGAGGAGGACGGAAGTTGCAAGGCCCAAGCACAGAGAGATACGGAAGGAGGACAGAAGTTGCAAGGCCCAAGCAGAGAGAGAGAAGGGAGGAGGACGGAAGTTGCAAGACCCAAGCAGAGAGAGAGAAGGGAGGAGGACGGAAGTTGTAAGACCAAAGCAGAGAGAGAGAAGGGAGGAAGACGGAAGTTGCAAGGCCCAAGCAGAGAGAGAGAAGGGAGGAGGACAGAAGTTGCAAGACCCAAGCAGAGAGAGAGAAGGGAGGAGGACGGTAGTTGCAGCCCAAGTAGAGAGAGAGTAGGGAGGAGGATGGTAGTTTCAGCCCAAGCAGAGAGAGAGAAGGGAGGAGGACGGTAGTTGCAGCCCAAGCAGAGAGAGAGAAGGGAGGAGGACGGACGTTGCAAGGCCCAAGCAGAGAGAGAGAAGGGAGGAGGATGGTAGTTGCAGCCCAAGCAGAGAGAGAAAAGGGAGGAGGACGGTAGTTGCAAGGCCCAAGCAGAGAGAGAGAGAAGGAAGGAGGACAGAAGTTGCAAGGCCCAAGCAGAGAGAGAGAAGGGAGGAGGACGGAAGTTGCAAGACCCAAGCAGAGAGAGAAAAGGGAGGAGGGCGGAAGTTGCAAGACCCAAGGAGAGAGAGAGAAGGAAGGACGGAAGTTGCAAGGCCCAAGCAGAGAGAGAGAAGGGAGGAGGACGGAAGTTGCAAGGCTCAAGCAGAGAGAGAGAAGGGAGGAGGACGGTAGTTGCAAGGCCCAAGCAGAGAGAAAGAAGGGAGGAGGACGGAAGTTGCAAGACCCAAGCAGAGAGAGAGACGGGTGGAGGACGGAAGTTGCAAGGCCCAAGCACAGAGAGATACGGAAGGAGGACAGAAGTTGCAAGGCCCAAGCAGAGAGAGAGAAGGGAGGAGGACGGAAGTTGCAAGACCCAAGCAGAGAGAGAGAAGGGAGGAGGACGGAAGTTGCAAGACCAAAGCAGAGAGAGAGAAGAGAGGAAGACGGAAGTTGCAAGGCCCAAGCAGAGAGAGAGAAGGGAGGAGGACAGAAGTTGCAAGACCCAAGCAGACAGAGAAAAGGGAGGAGGACGGTAGTTGCAAGGCTCAAGCAGAGAGAGAGAAGGAAGGACGGAAGTTGCAAGGCCCAAGCAGAGAGAGAGAAGGGAGGAGGACGGAAGTTGCAAGGCTCAAGCAGAGAGAGAGAAGGGAGGAGGACGGAAGTTGCAAGACCAAAGCAGAGAGAGAGAAGAGAGGAAGACGGAAGTTGCAAGGCCCAAGCAGAGAGAGAGAAGGGAGGAGGACGGAAGTTGCAAGACCCAAGCAGAGAGAGAAAAGGGAGGAGGGCGGAAGTTGCAAGACCCAAGGAGAGAGAGAGAAGGAAGGACGGAAGTTGCAAGGCCCAAGCAGAGAGAGAGAAGGGAGGAGGACGGAAGTTGCAAGGCTCAAGCAGAGAGAGAGAAGGGAGGAGGACGGTAGTTGCAAGGCCCAAGCAGAGAGAAAGAAGGGAGGAGGACGGAAGTTGCAAGACCCAAGCAGAGAGAGAGACGGGAGGAGGACGGAAGTTGCAAGGCCCAAGCACAGAGAGATACGGAAGGAGGACAGAAGTTGCAAGGCCCAAGCAGAGAGAGAGAAGGGAGGAGGACGGAAGTTGCAAGACCCAAGCAGAGAGAGAGAAGGGAGGAGGACGGAAGTTGCAAGACCAAAGCAGAGAGAGAGAAGAGAGGAAGACGGAAGTTGCAAGGCCCAAGCAGAGAGAGAGAAGGGAGGAGGACAGAAGTTGCAAGACCCAAGCAGACAGAGAAAAGGGAGGAGGACGGTAGTTGCAAGGCTCAAGCAGAGAGAGAGAAGGGAGGAGGACGGAAGTTACAAGGCCCAGGCAGAGAGAGAGAAGGGAGGAGGTCGGAAGTTGCAAGGCCCAAGCAGAGAGAGAGAAGGGAGGAGGACGGAAGTTGCAAGGCTCAAGCAAAGAGAGAGAAGGGAGGAGGACGGAAGTTACAAGGCCCAAGCAGAGAGAAAGAAGGGAGGAGGACGGAAGTTGCAAGACCCAAGCAGAGAGAGAGAGAAGGGAGGAGGGAGGAAGTCTCAAGGCCCAAGTAGAGAGAGAGAAGGGAGGAGGACGGAAGTTGCAAGACCGAAGCAGAGAGAGAGAAGGGAGGAGGACAGTAGTTGCAAGGCTCAAGCAGAGAGAGAGAAGGGAGGAGGACGGAAGTTGCAAGACCCAAGCAGAGAAAGAAGGGAGGAGGACGGTAGTTGCAAGGCCCAAGCAGAGAGAGAGAAGGGAGGAGGACGGTAGTTGCAGCCCAAGTAGAGAGAGAGTAGGGAGGAGGATGGTAGTTGCAGCCCAAGCAGAGAGAGAGAAGGGAGGAGGACGGTAGTTGCAGCCCAAGCAGAGAGAGAGAAGGGAGGAGGACGGAAGTTGCAAGGCCCAAGCAGAGAAAGAGAAGGGAGGAGGACGGTAGTTGCAGCCCAAGCAGAGAGAGAGAAGGGAGGAGGATGGTAGTTGCAGCCCAAGCAGAGAGAGAGAAGGGAGGAGGACGGTAGTTGCAAGACCGAAGCAGAGAGAGAGAAGGGAGGAGGACAGTAGTTGCAAGGCTCAAGCAGAGAGAGAGAAGGGAGGAGGACGGTAGTTGCAGCCCAAGCAGAGAGAGAGAAGGGAGGAGGACGGAAGTTGCAAGGCCCAAGCAGAGAAAGAGAAGGGAGGAGGACGGTAGTTGCAGCCCAAGCAGAGAGAGAGAAGGGAGGAGGATGGTAGTTGCAGCCCAAGCAGAGAGAGAGAAGGGAGGAGGACGGAAGTTGCAAGGCCCAAGCAGAGAAAGAGAAGGGAGGAGGACGGTAGTTGCAGCCCAAGCAGAGAGAGAGAAGGGAGGAGGATGGTAGTTGCAGCCCAAGCAGAGAGAGAGAAGGGAGGAGGACGGTAGTTGCAAGACCGAAGCAGAGAGAGAGAAGGGAGGAGGACAGTAGTTGCAAGGCTCAAGCAGAGAGAGAGAAGGGAGGAGGACGGTAGTTGCAAGGCCCAAGCAGAGAGAGAGAAGGGAGGAGGACGGAAGTTGCAAGACCCAAGCAGAGAGAGAGAAGGGAGGAGGACGGTAGTTGCAGCCCAAGTAGAGAGAGAGTAGGGAGGAGGATGGTAGTTGCAGCCCAAGCAGAGAGAGAGAAGGGAGGAGGACGGTAGTTGCAGCCCAAGCAGAGAGAGAGAAGGGAGGAGGACGGAAGTTGCAAGGCCCAAGCAGAGAAAGAGAAGGGAGGAGGACGGTAGTTGCAGCCCAAGCAGAGAGAGAGAAGGGAGGAGGATGGTAGTTGCAGCCCAAGCAGAGAGAGAGAAGGGAGGAGGACGGAAGTTGCAAGGCCCAAGCAGAGAAAGAGAAGGGAGGAGGACGGTAGTTGCAGCCCAAGCAGAGAGAGAGAAGGGAGGAGGATGGTAGTTGCAGCCCAAGCAGAGAGAGAGAAGGGAGGAGGACGGTAGTTGCAAGACCGAAGCAGAGAGAGAGAAGGGAGGAGGACAGTAGTTGCAAGGCTCAAGCAGAGAGAGAGAAGGGAGGAGGACGGTAGTTGCAAGGCCCAAGCAGAGAGAGAGAAGGGAGGAGGACGGAAGTTGCAAGACCCAAGCAGAGAGAGAGAAGGGAGGAGGACGGTAGTTGCAGCCCAAGTAGAGAGAGAGTAGGGAGGAGGATGGTAGTTGCAGCCCAAGCAGAGAGAGAGAAGGGAGGAGGACGGTAGTTGCAGCCCAAGCAGAGAGAGAGAAGGGAGGAGGACGGAAGTTGCAAGGCCCAAGCAGAGAAAGAGAAGGGAGGAGGACGGTAGTTGCAGCCCAAGCAGAGAGAGAGAAGGGAGGAGGATGGTAGTTGCAGCCCAAGCAGAGAGAGAGAAGGGAGGAGGACGGTAGTTGCAAGGCCCAAGCAGAGAGAGAGAAGGAAGGAGGACATAAGTTGCAAGGCCCAAGCAGAGAGAGAGAAGGGAGGAGGGCGGAAGTTGCAAGACCCAAGCAGAGAGAGAGAAGGAAGTAGGACAGAAGTTGCAAGGCCCAAGCAGAGAGAGAGAAGGGAGGAGGACGGAAGTTGCAAGGCCCAAGCAGAGAGAGAGAAGGGAGGAGGACGGAAGTTGCAAGACCCAAGCAGAGAGAGAGAAGGAAGTAGGACAGAAGTTGCAAGGCCCAAGCAGAGAGAGAGAAGGGAGGAGGACGGAAGTTGCAAGACCCAAGCAGAGAGAGAGAAGGGAGGAGGATGGTAGTTGCAGCCCAAGCAGAGAGAGAGAAGGGAGGAGGACGGTAGTTGCAGCCCAAGTAGAGAGAGAGTAGGGAGGAGGATGGTAGTTTCAGCCCAAGCAGAGAGAGAGAAGGGAGGAGGACGGTAGTTGCAGCCCAAGCAGAGAGAGAGAAGGGAGGAGGATGGTAGTTGCAAGGCCTAAGCAAAGAGAGAGAAGGGAGGACGTAAGTTACAAGACCCAAGCAGAGAGAGAGAAGGGAGGACAGAAGTTGCAAGACCCAAGCAGAGAGAGAGGAGGGAGGAGGACGGAAGTTGCAAGACCCAAGCAGAGAGAGAGAAGGGAGGAGGGCGGAAGTTGCAAGACCCAAGCAGAGAGAGAGAAGGAAGGACGGAAGTTGCAAGGCCCAAGCAGAGAGAGAGAAGGGAGGACGTTAGTTGCAAGGCCCAAGCAGAGAGAGAGAAGGGAGGAGGACGGAAGTTGCAAGACCCAAGCAGAGAGAGAGAAGGGAGGAGGACGGTAGTTGCAGCCCAAGTAGAGAGAGAGAAGGGAGGAGGATGGTAGTTTCAGCCCAAGCAGAGAGAGAGAAGGGAGGAGGACAGTAGTTGCAGCCCAAGCAGAGAGAGAGAAGGGAGGAGGACAGAAGTTGCAAGGCCCAAGCAGAGAGAGAGAGGGGAGGAGGACGGAAGTTGCAAGACCCAAGCAGAGAGAGAGAAGGGAGGAGGACGGTAGTTGCAGCCCAAGTAGAGAGAGAGAAGGGAGGAGGATGGTAGTTGCAGCCCAAGCAGAGAGAGAGAAGGGAGGAGGACAGTATTTGCAGCCCAAGCAGAGACAGAGAAGGGAGGAGGACAGAAGTTGCAAGGCCCAAGCAGAAAGAGACAAGGGAGGAGGACGGAATTTGCAAGACCCAAGCAGAGAGAGAGAAGGGAGGAGGAAGGTAGTTGCAAGGCCTAAGCAGAGAGAGAGAAGGGAGGACGGAAGTTACAAGACTCAAGCAGAGAGAGAGAAGGGAGGACAGAAGTTGCAAGACCCAAGCAGAGAGAGAGAAGGGAGGAGGACGGTAGTTGCAAGGCCCAAGCAGAGAGAGAGAAGGGAGGAGGACGGAAGTTGCAAGACCCAAGCAGAGAGAGAGAAGGGAGGAGGACGGTAGTTGCAGCCCAAGTAGAGAGAGAGTAGGGAGGAGGATGGTAGTTGCAGCCCAAGCAGAGAGAGAGAAGGGAGGAGGACGGTAGTTGCAGCCCAAGCAGAGAGAGAGAAGGGAGGAGGACGGAAGTTGCAAGGCCCAAGCAGAGAAAGAGAAGGGAGGAGGACGGTAGTTGCAGCCCAAGCAGAGAGAGAGAAGGGAGGAGGATGGTAGTTGCAGCCCAAGCAGAGAGAGAGAAGGGAGGAGGACGGAAGTTGCAAGGCCCAAGCAGAGAAAGAGAAGGGAGGAGGACGGTAGTTGCAGCCCAAGCAGAGAGAGAGAAGGGAGGAGGATGGTAGTTGCAGCCCAAGCAGAGAGAGAGAAGGGAGGAGGACGGTAGTTGCAAGACCGAAGCAGAGAGAGAGAAGGGAGGAGGACAGTAGTTGCAAGGCTCAAGCAGAGAGAGAGAAGGGAGGAGGACGGTAGTTGCAAGGCCCAAGCAGAGAGAGAGAAGGGAGGAGGACGGAAGTTGCAAGACCCAAGCAGAGAGAGAGAAGGGAGGAGGACGGTAGTTGCAGCCCAAGTAGAGAGAGAGTAGGGAGGAGGATGGTAGTTGCAGCCCAAGCAGAGAGAGAGAAGGGAGGAGGACGGTAGTTGCAGCCCAAGCAGAGAGAGAGAAGGGAGGAGGACGGAAGTTGCAAGGCCCAAGCAGAGAAAGAGAAGGGAGGAGGACGGTAGTTGCAGCCCAAGCAGAGAGAGAGAAGGGAGGAGGATGGTAGTTGCAGCCCAAGCAGAGAGAGAGAAGGGAGGAGGACGGTAGTTGCAAGGCCCAAGCAGAGAGAGAGAAGGAAGGAGGACATAAGTTGCAAGGCCCAAGCAGAGAGAGAGAAGGGAGGAGGTCGGAAGTTGCAAGACCCAAGCAGAGAGAGAGAAGGAAGTAGGACAGAAGTTGCAAGGCCCAAGCAGAGAGAGAGAAGGGAGGAGGACGGAAGTTGCAAGGCCCAAGCAGAGAGAGAGAAGGGAGGAGGACGGAAGTTGCAAGACCCAAGCAGAGAGAGAGAAGGAAGTAGGACAGAAGTTGCAAGGCCCAAGCAGAGAGAGAGAAGGGAGGAGGACGGAAGTTGCAAGACCCAAGCAGAGAGAGAGAAGGGAGGAGGATGGTAGTTGCAGCCCAAGCAGAGAGAGAGAAGGGAGGAGGACGGTAGTTGCAGCCCAAGTAGAGAGAGAGTAGGGAGGAGGATGGTAGTTTCAGCCCAAGCAGAGAGAGAGAAGGGAGGAGGACGGTAGTTGCAGCCCAAGCAGAGAGAGAGAAGGGAGGAGGATGGTAGTTGCAAGGCCTAAGCAAAGAGAGAGAAGGGAGGACGTAAGTTACAAGACCCAAGCAGAGAGAGAGAAGGGAGGACAGAAGTTGCAAGACCCAAGCAGAGAGAGAGGAGGGAGGAGGACGGAAGTTGCAAGACCCAAGCAGAGAGAGAGAAGGGAGGAGGGCGGAAGTTGCAAGACCCAAGCAGAGAGAGAGAAGGAAGGACGGAAGTTGCAAGGCCCAAGCAGAGAGAGAGAAGGGAGGACGTTAGTTGCAAGGCCCAAGCAGAGAGAGAGAAGGGAGGAGGACGGAAGTTGCAAGACCCAAGCAGAGAGAGAGAAGGGAGGAGGACGGTAGTTGCAGCCCAAGTAGAGAGAGAGAAGGGAGGAGGATGGTAGTTTCAGCCCAAGCAGAGAGAGAGAAGGGAGGAGGACAGTAGTTGCAGCCCAAGCAGAGAGAGAGAAGGGAGGAGGACAGAAGTTGCAAGGCCCAAGCAGAGAGAGAGAGGGGAGGAGGACGGAAGTTGCAAGACCCAAGCAGAGAGAGAGAAGGGAGGAGGACGGTAGTTGCAGCCCAAGTAGAGAGAGAGAAGGGAGGAGGATGGTAGTTGCAGCCCAAGCAGAGAGAGAGAAGGGAGGAGGACAGTATTTGCAGCCCAAGCAGAGACAGAGAAGGGAGGAGGACAGAAGTTGCAAGGCCCAAGCAGAAAGAGACAAGGGAGGAGGACGGAATTTGCAAGACCCAAGCAGAGAGAGAGAAGGGAGGAGGAAGGTAGTTGCAAGGCCTAAGCAGAGAGAGAGAAGGGAGGACGGAAGTTACAAGACTCAAGCAGAGAGAGAGAAGGGAGGACAGAAGTTGCAAGACCCAAGCAGAGAGAGAGAAGGGAGGAGGACGGTAGTTGCAAGGCCCAAGCAGAGAGAGAGAAGGGAGGAGGACGGAAGTTGCAAGACCCAAGCAGAGAGAGAGAAGGGAGGAGGACGGTAGTTGCAGCCCAAGTAGAGAGAGAGTAGGGAGGAGGATGGTAGTTGCAGCCCAAGCAGAGAGAGAGAAGGGAGGAGGACGGTAGTTGCAGCCCAAGCAGAGAGAGAGAAGGGAGGAGGACGGAAGTTGCAAGGCCCAAGCAGAGAAAGAGAAGGGAGGAGGACGGTAGTTGCAGCCCAAGCAGAGAGAGAGAAGGGAGGAGGATGGTAGTTGCAGCCCAAGCAGAGAGAGAGAAGGGAGGAGGACGGAAGTTGCAAGGCCCAAGCAGAGAAAGAGAAGGGAGGAGGACGGTAGTTGCAGCCCAAGCAGAGAGAGAGAAGGGAGGAGGATGGTAGTTGCAGCCCAAGCAGAGAGAGAGAAGGGAGGAGGACGGTAGTTGCAAGACCGAAGCAGAGAGAGAGAAGGGAGGAGGACAGTAGTTGCAAGGCTCAAGCAGAGAGAGAGAAGGGAGGAGGACGGTAGTTGCAAGGCCCAAGCAGAGAGAGAGAAGGGAGGAGGACGGAAGTTGCAAGACCCAAGCAGAGAGAGAGAAGGGAGGAGGACGGTAGTTGCAGCCCAAGTAGAGAGAGAGTAGGGAGGAGGATGGTAGTTGCAGCCCAAGCAGAGAGAGAGAAGGGAGGAGGACGGTCGTTGCAGCCCAAGCAGAGAGAGAGAAGGGAGGAGGACGGAAGTTGCAAGGCCCAAGCAGAGAAAGAGAAGGGAGGAGGACGGTAGTTGCAGCCCAAGCAGAGAGAGAGAAGGGAGGAGGATGGTAGTTGCAGCCCAAGCAGAGAGAGAGAAGGGAGGAGGACGGTAGTTGCAAGGCCCAAGCAGAGAGAGAGAAGGAAGGAGGACATAAGTTGCAAGGCCCAAGCAGAGAGAGAGAAGGGAGGAGGGCGGAAGTTGCAAGACCCAAGCAGAGAGAGAGAAGGAAGTAGGACAGAAGTTGCAAGGCCCAAGCAGAGAGAGAGAAGGGAGGAGGACGGAAGTTGCAAGGCCCAAGCAGAGAGAGAGAAGGGAGGAGGACGGAAGTTGCAAGACCCAAGCAGAGAGAGAGAAGGAAGTAGGACAGAAGTTGCAAGGCCCAAGCAGAGAGAGAGAAGGGAGGAGGACGGAAGTTGCAAGACCCAAGCAGAGAGAGAGAAGGGAGGAGGATGGTAGTTGCAGCCCAAGCAGAGAGAGAGAAGGGAGGAGGACGGTAGTTGCAGCCCAAGTAGAGAGAGTAGGGAGGAGGATGGTAGTTTCAGCCCAAGCAGAGAGAGAGAAGGGAGGAGGACGGTAGTTGCAGCCCAAGCAGAGAGAGAGAAGGGAGGAGGATGGTAGTTGCAAGGCCTAAGCAAAGAGAGAGAAGGGAGGACGTAAGTTACAAGACCCAAGCAGAGAGAGAGAAGGGAGGACAGAAGTTGCAAGACCCAAGCAGAGAGAGAGGAGGGAGGAGGACGGAAGTTGCAAGACCCAAGCAGAGAGAGAGAAGGGAGGAGGGCGGAAGTTGCAAGACCCAAGCAGAGAGAGAGAAGGAAGGACGGAAGTTGCAAGGCCCAAGCAGAGAGAGAGAAGGGAGGACGTTAGTTGCAAGGCCCAAGCAGAGAGAGAGAAGGGAGGAGGACGGAAGTTGCAAGACCCAAGCAGAGAGAGAGAAGGGAGGAGGACGGTAGTTGCAGCCCAAGTAGAGAGAGAGAAGGGAGGAGGATGGTAGTTTCAGCCCAAGCAGAGAGAGAGAAGGGAGGAGGACAGTAGTTGCAGCCCAAGCAGAGAGAGAGAAGGGAGGAGGACAGAAGTTGCAAGGCCCAAGCAGAGAGAGAGAGGGGAGGAGGACGGAAGTTGCAAGACCCAAGCAGAGAGAGAGAAGGGAGGAGGACGGTAGTTGCAGCCCAAGTAGAGAGAGAGAAGGGAGGAGGATGGTAGTTGCAGCCCAAGCAGAGAGAGAGAAGGGAGGAGGACAGTATTTGCAGCCCAAGCAGAGACAGAGAAGGGAGGAGGACAGAAGTTGCAAGGCCCAAGCAGAAAGAGACAAGGGAGGAGGACGGAATTTGCAAGACCCAAGCAGAGAGAGAGAAGGGAGGAGATAGGTAGTTGCAAGGCCTAAGCAGAGAGAGAGAAGGGAGGACGGAAGTTACAAGACTCAAGCAGAGAGAGAGAAGGGAGGACAGAAGTTGCAAGACCCAAGCAGAGAGAGAGAAGGGAGGAGGACGGAAGTTGCAAGACCCAAGCAGAGAGAGAGAAGGGAGGAGGATGGAAGTTGCAAGACCCAAGCAGAGAGAGCGAAGGGAGGAGGACGGAAGTTGCAAGACCCAAGGAGAGAGAGAGAGAAGGGAGGAGGGCGGAAGTTGCAAGACCCAAGCAGAGAGAGAGAAGGAAGGACGGAAGTTGCAAGGCCCAAGCAGAGAGAGAGAAGGGAGGAGGACGGAAGTTGCAAGGCTCAAGCAGAGAGAGAGAAGGGAGGAGGACGGTAGTTGCAAGGCCCAAGCAGAGAGAAAGAAGGGAGGAGGACGGAAGTTGCAAGACCCAAGCAGAGAGAGAGACGGGAGGAGGACGGAAGTTGCAAGGCCCAAGCACAGAGAGATACGGAAGGAGGACAGAAGTTGCAAGGCCCAAGCAGAGAGAGAGAAGGGAGGAGGACGGAAGTTGCAAGACCCAAGCAGAGAGAGAGAAGGGAGGAGGACGGAAGTTGCAAGACTAAAGCAGAGAGAGAGAAGAGAGGAAGACGGAAGTTGCAAGGCCCAAGCAGAGAGAGAGAAGGGAGGAGGACAGAAGTTGCAAGACCCAAGCAGACAGAGAGAAGGGGGGAGGACGGTAGTTGCAAGGCTCAAGCAGAGAGAGAGAAGGGAGGAGGACGGAAGTTACAAGGCCCAGGCAGAGAGAGAGAAGGGAGGAGGACGGAAGTTGCAAGACCCAAGCAGAGAGAGAGAAGGGAGGAGGGAGGAAGTTGCAAGGCCCAAGCAGAGAGAGAGAAGGGAGGAGGATGGAAGTTGCAAGACCGAAGCAGAGAGAGAGAAGGGAGGAGGACGGTAGTTGCAAGGCTCAAGCAGAGAGAGAGAAGGGAGGAGGACGGAAGTTGCAAGACCCAAGCAGAGAGAGAGAAGGGAGGAGGACGGTAGTTGCAAGGTCCAAGCAGAGAGAGAGAAGGGAGGAGGACGGTAGTTGCAAGGCCCAAGCAGAGAGAGAGAAGGGAGGAGGACGGAAGTTGCAAGACCCAAGCAGAGAGAGAGAAGGGAGGAGGACGGTAGTTGCAGCCCAAGCAGAGAGAGAGAAGGGAGGAGGACAGTATTTGCAGCCCAAGCAGAGACAGAGAAGGGAGGAGGACAGAAGTTGCAAGGCCCAAGCAGAAAGAGACAAGGGAGGAGGACGGAATTTGCAAGACCCAAGCAGAGAGAGAGAAGGGAGGAGATAGGTAGTTGCAAGGCCTAAGCAGAGAGAGAGAAGGGAGGACGGAAGTTACAAGACTCAAGCAGAGAGAGAGAAGGGAGGACAGAAGTTGCAAGACCCAAGCAGAGAGAGAGAAGGGAGGAGGACGGAAGTTGCAAGACCCAAGCAGAGAGAGAGAAGGGAGGAGGATGGAAGTTGCAAGACCCAAGCAGAGAGAGCGAAGGGAGGAGGACGGAAGTTGCAAGACCCAAGGAGAGAGAGAGAGAAGGGAGGAGGGCGGAAGTTGCAAGACCCAAGCAGAGAGAGAGAAGGAAGGACGGAAGTTGCAAGGCCCAAGCAGAGAGAGAGAAGGGAGGAGGACGGAAGTTGCAAGGCTCAAGCAGAGAGAGAGAAGGGAGGAGGACGGTAGTTGCAAGGCCCAAGCAGAGAGAAAGAAGGGAGGAGGACGGAAGTTGCAAGACCCAAGCAGAGAGAGAGACGGGAGGAGGACGGAAGTTGCAAGGCCCAAGCACAGAGAGATACGGAAGGAGGACAGAAGTTGCAAGGCCCAAGCAGAGAGAGAGAAGGGAGGAGGACGGAAGTTGCAAGACCCAAGCAGAGAGAGAGAAGGGAGGAGGACGGAAGTTGCAAGACTAAAGCAGAGAGAGAGAAGAGAGGAAGACGGAAGTTGCAAGGCCCAAGCAGAGAGAGAGAAGGGAGGAGGACAGAAGTTGCAAGACCCAAGCAGACAGAGAGAAGGGAGGAGGACGGTAGTTGCAAGGCTCAAGCAGAGAGAGAGAAGGGAGGAGGACGGAAGTTACAAGGCCCAGGCAGAGAGAGAGAAGGGAGGAGGACGGAAGTTGCAAGACCCAAGCAGAGAGAGAGAAGGGAGGAGGGAGGAAGTTGCAAGGCCCAAGCAGAGAGAGAGAAGGGAGGAGGATGGAAGTTGCAAGACCGAAGCAGAGAGAGAGAAGGGAGGAGGACGGTAGTTGCAAGGCTCAAGCAGAGAGAGAGAAGGGAGGAGGACGGAAGTTGCAAGACCCAAGCAGAGAGAGAGAAGGGAGGAGGACGGTAGTTGCAAGGTCCAAGCAGAGAGAGAGAAGGGAGGAGGACGGTAGTTGCAAGGCCCAAGCAGAGAGAGAGAAGGGAGGAGGACGGAAGTTGCAAGACCCAAGCAGAGAGAGAGAAGGGAGGAGGACGGTAGTTGCAGCCCAAGCAGAGAGAGAGAAGGGAGGAGGATGGTAGTTGCAAGGCCTAAGCAAAGAGAGAGAAGGGAGGACGTAAGTTACAAGACCCAAGCAGAGAGAGAGAAGGGAGGACAGAAGTTGCAAGACCCAAGCAGAGAGAGAGGAGGGAGGAGGACGGAAGTTGCAAGACCCAAGCAGAGAGAGAGAAGGGAGGAGGGCGGAAGTTGCAAGACCCAAGCAGAGAGAGAGAAGGAAGGACGGAAGTTGCAAGGCCCAAGCAGAGAGAGAGAAGGGAGGACGTTAGTTGCAAGGCCCAAGCAGAGAGAGAGAAGGGAGGAGGACGGAAGTTGCAAGACCCAAGCAGAGAGAGAGAAGGGAGGAGGACGGTAGTTGCAGCCCAAGTAGAGAGAGAGAAGGGAGGAGGATGGTAGTTTCAGCCCAAGCAGAGAGAGAGAAGGGAGGAGGACAGTAGTTGCAGCCCAAGCAGAGAGAGAGAAGGGAGGAGGACAGAAGTTGCAAGGCCCAAGCAGAGAGAGAGAGGGGAGGAGGACGGAAGTTGCAAGACCCAAGCAGAGAGAGAGAAGGGAGGAGGACGGTAGTTGCAGCCCAAGTAGAGAGAGAGAAGGGAGGAGGATGGTAGTTGCAGCCCAAGCAGAGAGAGAGAAGGGAGGAGGACAGTATTTGCAGCCCAAGCAGAGACAGAGAAGGGAGGAGGACAGAAGTTGCAAGGCCCAAGCAGAAAGAGACAAGGGAGGAGGACGGAATTTGCAAGACCCAAGCAGAGAGAGAGAAGGGAGGAGATAGGTAGTTGCAAGGCCTAAGCAGAGAGAGAGAAGGGAGGACGGAAGTTACAAGACTCAAGCAGAGAGAGAGAAGGGAGGACAGAAGTTGCAAGACCCAAGCAGAGAGAGAGAAGGGAGGAGGACGGAAGTTGCAAGACCCAAGCAGAGAGAGAGAAGGGAGGAGGATGGAAGTTGCAAGACCCAAGCAGAGAGAGCGAAGGGAGGAGGACGGAAGTTGCAAGACCCAAGGAGAGAGAGAGAGAAGGGAGGAGGGCGGAAGTTGCAAGACCCAAGCAGAGAGAGAGAAGGAAGGACGGAAGTTGCAAGGCCCAAGCAGAGAGAGAGAAGGGAGGAGGACGGAAGTTGCAAGGCTCAAGCAGAGAGAGAGAAGGGAGGAGGACGGTAGTTGCAAGGCCCAAGCAGAGAGAAAGAAGGGAGGAGGACGGAAGTTGCAAGACCCAAGCAGAGAGAGAGACGGGAGGAGGACGGAAGTTGCAAGGCCCAAGCACAGAGAGATACGGAAGGAGGACAGAAGTTGCAAGGCCCAAGCAGAGAGAGAGAAGGGAGGAGGACGGAAGTTGCAAGACCCAAGCAGAGAGAGAGAAGGGAGGAGGACGGAAGTTGCAAGACTAAAGCAGAGAGAGAGAAGAGAGGAAGACGGAAGTTGCAAGGCCCAAGCAGAGAGAGAGAAGGGAGGAGGACAGAAGTTGCAAGACCCAAGCAGACAGAGAGAAGGGGGGAGGACGGTAGTTGCAAGGCTCAAGCAGAGAGAGAGAAGGGAGGAGGACGGAAGTTACAAGGCCCAGGCAGAGAGAGAGAAGGGAGGAGGACGGAAGTTGCAAGACCCAAGCAGAGAGAGAGAAGGGAGGAGGGAGGAAGTTGCAAGGCCCAAGCAGAGAGAGAGAAGGGAGGAGGATGGAAGTTGCAAGACCGAAGCAGAGAGAGAGAAGGGAGGAGGACGGTAGTTGCAAGGCTCAAGCAGAGAGAGAGAAGGGAGGAGGACGGAAGTTGCAAGACCCAAGCAGAGAGAGAGAAGGGAGGAGGACGGTAGTTGCAAGGTCCAAGCAGAGAGAGAGAAGGGAGGAGGACGGTAGTTGCAAGGCCCAAGCAGAGAGAGAGAAGGGAGGAGGACGGAAGTTGCAAGACCCAAGCAGAGAGAGAGAAGGGAGGAGGACGGTAGTTGCAGCCCAAGCAGAGAGAGAGAAGGGAGGAGGACAGTATTTGCAGCCCAAGCAGAGACAGAGAAGGGAGGAGGACAGAAGTTGCAAGGCCCAAGCAGAAAGAGACAAGGGAGGAGGACGGAATTTGCAAGACCCAAGCAGAGAGAGAGAAGGGAGGAGATAGGTAGTTGCAAGGCCTAAGCAGAGAGAGAGAAGGGAGGACGGAAGTTACAAGACTCAAGCAGAGAGAGAGAAGGGAGGACAGAAGTTGCAAGACCCAAGCAGAGAGAGAGAAGGGAGGAGGACGGAAGTTGCAAGACCCAAGCAGAGAGAGAGAAGGGAGGAGGATGGAAGTTGCAAGACCCAAGCAGAGAGAGCGAAGGGAGGAGGACGGAAGTTGCAAGACCCAAGGAGAGAGAGAGAGAAGGGAGGAGGGCGGAAGTTGCAAGACCCAAGCAGAGAGAGAGAAGGAAGGACGGAAGTTGCAAGGCCCAAGCAGAGAGAGAGAAGGGAGGAGGACGGAAGTTGCAAGGCTCAAGCAGAGAGAGAGAAGGGAGGAGGACGGTAGTTGCAAGGCCCAAGCAGAGAGAAAGAAGGGAGGAGGACGGAAGTTGCAAGACCCAAGCAGAGAGAGAGACGGGAGGAGGACGGAAGTTGCAAGGCCCAAGCACAGAGAGATACGGAAGGAGGACAGAAGTTGCAAGGCCCAAGCAGAGAGAGAGAAGGGAGGAGGACGGAAGTTGCAAGACCCAAGCAGAGAGAGAGAAGGGAGGAGGACGGAAGTTGCAAGACTAAAGCAGAGAGAGAGAAGAGAGGAAGACGGAAGTTGCAAGGCCCAAGCAGAGAGAGAGAAGGGAGGAGGACAGAAGTTGCAAGACCCAAGCAGACAGAGAGAAGGGAGGAGGACGGTAGTTGCAAGGCTCAAGCAGAGAGAGAGAAGGGAGGAGGACGGAAGTTACAAGGCCCAGGCAGAGAGAGAGAAGGGAGGAGGACGGAAGTTGCAAGACCCAAGCAGAGAGAGAGAAGGGAGGAGGGAGGAAGTTGCAAGGCCCAAGCAGAGAGAGAGAAGGGAGGAGGATGGAAGTTGCAAGACCGAAGCAGAGAGAGAGAAGGGAGGAGGACGGTAGTTGCAAGGCTCAAGCAGAGAGAGAGAAGGGAGGAGGACGGAAGTTGCAAGACCCAAGCAGAGAGAGAGAAGGGAGGAGGACGGTAGTTGCAAGGTCCAAGCAGAGAGAGAGAAGGGAGGAGGACGGTAGTTGCAAGGCCCAAGCAGAGAGAGAGAAGGGAGGAGGACGGAAGTTGCAAGACCCAAGCAGAGAGAGAGAAGGGAGGAGGACGGTAGTTGCAGCCCAAGCAGAGAGAGAGAGTAGGGAGGAGGATGGTAGTTGCAGCCCAAGCAGAGAGAGAGAAGGGAGGAGGACGGTAGTTGCAGCCCAAGTAGAGAGAGAGTAGGGAGGAGGATGGTAGTTTCAGCCCAAGCAGAGAGAGAGAAGGGAGGAGGACGGTAGTTGCAGCCCAAGCAGAGAGAGAGAAGGGAGGAGGACAGAAGTTGCAAGACCCAAGCAGAGAGAGAGAAGGGAGGAGGACAGAAGTTGCAAGACCCAAGCAGAGAGAGAGAAGGGAGGAGGATGGAAGTTGCAAGACCCAAGCAGAGAGAGCGAAGGGAGGAGGACGGAAGTTGCAAGACCCAAGGAGAGAGAGAGAGAAGGGAGGAGGGCGGAAGTTGCAAGACCCAAGCAGAGAGAGAGAAGGAAGGACAGAAGTTGCAAGGCCCAAGCAGAGAGAGAGAAGGGAGGAGGACTGTAGTTGCAAGGCTCAAGCAGAGAGAGAGAAGGGAGGAGGACGGTAGTTGCAAGACCCAAGCAGAGAGAGAGAAGGGAGGAGGACGGTAGTTGCAGCCCAAGCAGAGAGAGAGAGTAGGGAGGAGGATGGTAGTTGCAGCCCAAGCAGAGAGAGAGAAGGGAGGAGGACGGTAGTTGCAGCCCAAGTAGAGAGAGAGTAGGGAGGAGGATGGTAGTTTCAGCCCAAGCAGAGAGAGAGAAGGGAGGAGGACGGTAGTTGCAGCCCAAGCAGAGAGAGAGAAGGGAGGAGGACGGACGTTGCAAGACCCAAGCAGAGAGAGAGAAGGGAGGAGGACAGAAGTTGCAAGGCCCAAGCAGAGAGAGAGAAGGGAGGAGGATGGAAGTTGCAAGATCCAAGCAGAGAGAGAGAAGGGAGGACGGAAGTTGCAAGGCCCAAGCAGAGAGAGAGACGGGATGAGGACGGTAGTTGCAAGGCCCAAGCAGAGAGAGAGAAGGGAGGAAGACGGAAGTTGCAAGACCCAAGCAGATAGAGAGAACGAAGGAGGACGGAAGTTGCAAGACCCAAGCAAAGAGAGAGAAGGGAGGAGGATGGTAGTTGCAAGGCCCAAGCAGAGAGAGAGAAAGGAGGAGGACAGAAGTTGCAAGACCCAAGCAGAGAGAGAGAAGGGAGGAGGACGGAAGTTGCAAGACCCAAGCAGAGAGAGAGAAGGGAGGAGGACGGAAGTTGCAAGACCCAAGCAGAGAGAGAGAAGGGAGGAGGACAGAAGTTGCAAGACCCAAGCAGAGAGAGAGAAGGGAGGAGGACGGAAGTTGCAAGACCCAAGCAGAGAGAGAGAGAAGGTAAGAGGATGGTAGTTGCAAGGCCCAAGCAGAGCGAGAGAAGGGAGGAGGACAGAAGTTGCAAGACCCAAGCAGAGAGAGAGAAGGGAGGAGGATGGTAGTTGCAAGGCCCAAGCAGAGAGAGAGGAGGAGGACAGAAGTTGCAAGACCCAAGCAGAGAGAGAGAAGGGAGGAGGACAGAAGTTGCAAGACCCAAGCAGAGAGAGAGAAGGGAGGAGGGAGGAAGTTGCAAGGCCCAAGCAGAGAGAGAGAAGGGAGGAGGATGGAAGTTGCAAGACCGAAGCAGAGAGAGAGAAGGGAGGAGGACGGTAGTTGCAAGGCTCAAGCAGAGAGAGAGAAGGGAGGAGGACGGAAGTTGCAAGACCCAAGCAGAGAGAGAGAAGGGAGGAGGACGGTAGTTGCAAGGTCCAAGCAGAGAGAGAGAAGGGAGGAGGACGGTAGTTGCAAGGCCCAAGCAGAGAGAGAGAAGGGAGGAGGACGGAAGTTGCAAGACCCAAGCAGAGAGAGAGAAGGGAGGAGGACGGTAGTTGCAGCCCAAGCAGAGAGAGAGAGTAGGGAGGAGGATGGTAGTTGCAGCCCAAGCAGAGAGAGAGAAGGGAGGAGGACGGTAGTTGCAGCCCAAGTAGAGAGAGAGTAGGGAGGAGGATGGTAGTTTCAGCCCAAGCAGAGAGAGAGAAGGGAGGAGGACGGTAGTTGCAGCCCAAGCAGAGAGAGAGAAGGGAGGAGGACAGAAGTTGCAAGACCCAAGCAGAGAGAGAGAAGGGAGGAGGACAGAAGTTGCAAGACCCAAGCAGAGAGAGAGAAGGGAGGAGGATGGAAGTTGCAAGACCCAAGCAGAGAGAGCGAAGGGAGGAGGACGGAAGTTGCAAGACCCAAGGAGAGAGAGAGAGAAGGGAGGAGGGCGGAAGTTGCAAGACCCAAGCAGAGAGAGAGAAGGAAGGACAGAAGTTGCAAGGCCCAAGCAGAGAGAGAGAAGGGAGGAGGACTGTAGTTGCAAGGCTCAAGCAGAGAGAGAGAAGGGAGGAGGACGGTAGTTGCAAGGCCCAAGCACAGAGAGATACGGAAGGAGGACTGTAGTTGCAAGGCTCAAGCAGAGAGAGAGACGGGAGGAGGACGGAAGTTGCAAGGCCCAAGCACAGAGAGATACGGAAGGAGGACAGAAGTTGCAAGGCCCAAGCAGAGAGAGAGAAGGGAGGAGGATGGTAGTTGCAGCCCAAGCAGAGAGAGAGAAGGGAGGAGGACGGAAGTTGCAAGGCCCAAGCAGAGAAAGAGAAGGGAGGAGGACGGTAGTTGCAGCCCAAGCAGAGAGAGAGAAGGGAGGAGGATGGTAGTTGCAGCCCAAGCAGAGAGAGAGAAGGGAGGAGGACGGTAGTTGCAAGACCGAAGCAGAGAGAGAGAAGGGAGGAGGACAGTAGTTGCAAGGCTCAAGCAGAGAGAGAGAAGGGAGGAGGACGGTAGTTGCAAGGCCCAAGCAGAGAGAGAGAAGGGAGGAGGACGGAAGTTGCAAGACCCAAGCAGAGAGAGAGAAGGGAGGAGGACGGTAGTTGCAGCCCAAGTAGAGAGAGAGTAGGGAGGAGGATGGTAGTTGCAGCCCAAGCAGAGAGAGAGAAGGGAGGAGGACGGTCGTTGCAGCCCAAGCAGAGAGAGAGAAGGGAGGAGGACGGAAGTTGCAAGGCCCAAGCAGAGAAAGAGAAGGGAGGAGGACGGTAGTTGCAGCCCAAGCAGAGAGAGAGAAGGGAGGAGGATGGTAGTTGCAGCCCAAGCAGAGAGAGAGAAGGGAGGAGGACGGTAGTTGCAAGGCCCAAGCAGAGAGAGAGAAGGAAGGAGGACATAAGTTGCAAGGCCCAAGCAGAGAGAGAGAAGGGAGGAGGGCGGAAGTTGCAAGACCCAAGCAGAGAGAGAGAAGGAAGTAGGACAGAAGTTGCAAGGCCCAAGCAGAGAGAGAGAAGGGAGGAGGACGGAAGTTGCAAGGCCCAAGCAGAGAGAGAGAAGGGAGGAGGACGGAAGTTGCAAGACCCAAGCAGAGAGAGAGAAGGAAGTAGGACAGAAGTTGCAAGGCCCAAGCAGAGAGAGAGAAGGGAGGAGGACGGAAGTTGCAAGACCCAAGCAGAGAGAGAGAAGGGAGGAGGATGGTAGTTGCAGCCCAAGCAGAGAGAGAGAAGGGAGGAGGACGGTAGTTGCAGCCCAAGTAGAGAGAGTAGGGAGGAGGATGGTAGTTTCAGCCCAAGCAGAGAGAGAGAAGGGAGGAGGACGGTAGTTGCAGCCCAAGCAGAGAGAGAGAAGGGAGGAGGATGGTAGTTGCAAGGCCTAAGCAAAGAGAGAGAAGGGAGGACGTAAGTTACAAGACCCAAGCAGAGAGAGAGAAGGGAGGACAGAAGTTGCAAGACCCAAGCAGAGAGAGAGGAGGGAGGAGGACGGAAGTTGCAAGACCCAAGCAGAGAGAGAGAAGGGAGGAGGGCGGAAGTTGCAAGACCCAAGCAGAGAGAGAGAAGGAAGGACGGAAGTTGCAAGGCCCAAGCAGAGAGAGAGAAGGGAGGACGTTAGTTGCAAGGCCCAAGCAGAGAGAGAGAAGGGAGGAGGACGGAAGTTGCAAGACCCAAGCAGAGAGAGAGAAGGGAGGAGGACGGTAGTTGCAGCCCAAGTAGAGAGAGAGAAGGGAGGAGGATGGTAGTTTCAGCCCAAGCAGAGAGAGAGAAGGGAGGAGGACAGTAGTTGCAGCCCAAGCAGAGAGAGAGAAGGGAGGAGGACAGAAGTTGCAAGGCCCAAGCAGAGAGAGAGAGGGGAGGAGGACGGAAGTTGCAAGACCCAAGCAGAGAGAGAGAAGGGAGGAGGACGGTAGTTGCAGCCCAAGTAGAGAGAGAGAAGGGAGGAGGATGGTAGTTGCAGCCCAAGCAGAGAGAGAGAAGGGAGGAGGACAGTATTTGCAGCCCAAGCAGAGACAGAGAAGGGAGGAGGACAGAAGTTGCAAGGCCCAAGCAGAAAGAGACAAGGGAGGAGGACGGAATTTGCAAGACCCAAGCAGAGAGAGAGAAGGGAGGAGATAGGTAGTTGCAAGGCCTAAGCAGAGAGAGAGAAGGGAGGACGGAAGTTACAAGACTCAAGCAGAGAGAGAGAAGGGAGGACAGAAGTTGCAAGACCCAAGCAGAGAGAGAGAAGGGAGGAGGACGGAAGTTGCAAGACCCAAGCAGAGAGAGAGAAGGGAGGAGGATGGAAGTTGCAAGACCCAAGCAGAGAGAGCGAAGGGAGGAGGACGGAAGTTGCAAGACCCAAGGAGAGAGAGAGAGAAGGGAGGAGGGCGGAAGTTGCAAGACCCAAGCAGAGAGAGAGAAGGAAGGACGGAAGTTGCAAGGCCCAAGCAGAGAGAGAGAAGGGAGGAGGACGGAAGTTGCAAGGCTCAAGCAGAGAGAGAGAAGGGAGGAGGACGGTAGTTGCAAGGCCCAAGCAGAGAGAAAGAAGGGAGGAGGACGGAAGTTGCAAGACCCAAGCAGAGAGAGAGACGGGAGGAGGACGGAAGTTGCAAGGCCCAAGCACAGAGAGATACGGAAGGAGGACAGAAGTTGCAAGGCCCAAGCAGAGAGAGAGAAGGGAGGAGGACGGAAGTTGCAAGACCCAAGCAGAGAGAGAGAAGGGAGGAGGACGGAAGTTGCAAGACTAAAGCAGAGAGAGAGAAGAGAGGAAGACGGAAGTTGCAAGGCCCAAGCAGAGAGAGAGAAGGGAGGAGGACAGAAGTTGCAAGACCCAAGCAGACAGAGAGAAGGGGGGAGGACGGTAGTTGCAAGGCTCAAGCAGAGAGAGAGAAGGGAGGAGGACGGAAGTTACAAGGCCCAGGCAGAGAGAGAGAAGGGAGGAGGACGGAAGTTGCAAGACCCAAGCAGAGAGAGAGAAGGGAGGAGGGAGGAAGTTGCAAGGCCCAAGCAGAGAGAGAGAAGGGAGGAGGATGGAAGTTGCAAGACCGAAGCAGAGAGAGAGAAGGGAGGAGGACGGTAGTTGCAAGGCTCAAGCAGAGAGAGAGAAGGGAGGAGGACGGAAGTTGCAAGACCCAAGCAGAGAGAGAGAAGGGAGGAGGACGGTAGTTGCAAGGTCCAAGCAGAGAGAGAGAAGGGAGGAGGACGGTAGTTGCAAGGCCCAAGCAGAGAGAGAGAAGGGAGGAGGACGGAAGTTGCAAGACCCAAGCAGAGAGAGAGAAGGGAGGAGGACGGTAGTTGCAGCCCAAGCAGAGAGAGAGAAGGGAGGAGGACAGTATTTGCAGCCCAAGCAGAGACAGAGAAGGGAGGAGGACAGAAGTTGCAAGGCCCAAGCAGAAAGAGACAAGGGAGGAGGACGGAATTTGCAAGACCCAAGCAGAGAGAGAGAAGGGAGGAGATAGGTAGTTGCAAGGCCTAAGCAGAGAGAGAGAAGGGAGGACGGAAGTTACAAGACTCAAGCAGAGAGAGAGAAGGGAGGACAGAAGTTGCAAGACCCAAGCAGAGAGAGAGAAGGGAGGAGGACGGAAGTTGCAAGACCCAAGCAGAGAGAGAGAAGGGAGGAGGATGGAAGTTGCAAGACCCAAGCAGAGAGAGCGAAGGGAGGAGGACGGAAGTTGCAAGACCCAAGGAGAGAGAGAGAGAAGGGAGGAGGGCGGAAGTTGCAAGACCCAAGCAGAGAGAGAGAAGGAAGGACGGAAGTTGCAAGGCCCAAGCAGAGAGAGAGAAGGGAGGAGGACGGAAGTTGCAAGGCTCAAGCAGAGAGAGAGAAGGGAGGAGGACGGTAGTTGCAAGGCCCAAGCAGAGAGAAAGAAGGGAGGAGGACGGAAGTTGCAAGACCCAAGCAGAGAGAGAGACGGGAGGAGGACGGAAGTTGCAAGGCCCAAGCACAGAGAGATACGGAAGGAGGACAGAAGTTGCAAGGCCCAAGCAGAGAGAGAGAAGGGAGGAGGACGGAAGTTGCAAGACCCAAGCAGAGAGAGAGAAGGGAGGAGGACGGAAGTTGCAAGACTAAAGCAGAGAGAGAGAAGAGAGGAAGACGGAAGTTGCAAGGCCCAAGCAGAGAGAGAGAAGGGAGGAGGACAGAAGTTGCAAGACCCAAGCAGACAGAGAGAAGGGAGGAGGACGGTAGTTGCAAGGCTCAAGCAGAGAGAGAGAAGGGAGGAGGACGGAAGTTACAAGGCCCAGGCAGAGAGAGAGAAGGGAGGAGGACGGAAGTTGCAAGACCCAAGCAGAGAGAGAGAAGGGAGGAGGGAGGAAGTTGCAAGGCCCAAGCAGAGAGAGAGAAGGGAGGAGGATGGAAGTTGCAAGACCGAAGCAGAGAGAGAGAAGGGAGGAGGACGGTAGTTGCAAGGCTCAAGCAGAGAGAGAGAAGGGAGGAGGACGGAAGTTGCAAGACCCAAGCAGAGAGAGAGAAGGGAGGAGGACGGTAGTTGCAAGGTCCAAGCAGAGAGAGAGAAGGGAGGAGGACGGTAGTTGCAAGGCCCAAGCAGAGAGAGAGAAGGGAGGAGGACGGAAGTTGCAAGACCCAAGCAGAGAGAGAGAAGGGAGGAGGACGGTAGTTGCAGCCCAAGCAGAGAGAGAGAGTAGGGAGGAGGATGGTAGTTGCAGCCCAAGCAGAGAGAGAGAAGGGAGGAGGACGGTAGTTGCAGCCCAAGTAGAGAGAGAGTAGGGAGGAGGATGGTAGTTTCAGCCCAAGCAGAGAGAGAGAAGGGAGGAGGACGGTAGTTGCAGCCCAAGCAGAGAGAGAGAAGGGAGGAGGACAGAAGTTGCAAGACCCAAGCAGAGAGAGAGAAGGGAGGAGGACAGAAGTTGCAAGACCCAAGCAGAGAGAGAGAAGGGAGGAGGATGGAAGTTGCAAGACCCAAGCAGAGAGAGCGAAGGGAGGAGGACGGAAGTTGCAAGACCCAAGGAGAGAGAGAGAGAAGGGAGGAGGGCGGAAGTTGCAAGACCCAAGCAGAGAGAGAGAAGGAAGGACAGAAGTTGCAAGGCCCAAGCAGAGAGAGAGAAGGGAGGAGGACTGTAGTTGCAAGGCTCAAGCAGAGAGAGAGAAGGGAGGAGGACGGTAGTTGCAAGACCCAAGCAGAGAGAGAGAAGGGAGGAGGACGGTAGTTGCAGCCCAAGCAGAGAGAGAGAGTAGGGAGGAGGATGGTAGTTGCAGCCCAAGCAGAGAGAGAGAAGGGAGGAGGACGGTAGTTGCAGCCCAAGTAGAGAGAGAGTAGGGAGGAGGATGGTAGTTTC
This sequence comes from Oncorhynchus mykiss, assembly GCF_013265735.2. Lineage (NCBI taxonomy): Eukaryota > Metazoa > Chordata > Actinopteri > Salmoniformes > Salmonidae > Oncorhynchus > Oncorhynchus mykiss. Next base: position 13,260,762 of record NC_048582.1, on the reverse strand, counting down.
AGCCCAAGCAGAGAGAGAGAAGGGAGGAGGACGGTAGTTGCAGCCCAAGCAGAGAGAGAGAAGGGAGGAGGACGGACGTTGCAAGACCCAAGCAGAGAGAGAGAAGGGAGGAGGACAGAAGTTGCAAGGCCCAAGCAGAGAGAGAGAAGGGAGGAGGATGGAAGTTGCAAGATCCAAGCAGAGAGAGAGAAGGGAGGACGGAAGTTGCAAGGCCCAAGCAGAGAGAGAGACGGGATGAGGACGGTAGTTGCAAGGCCCAAGCAGAGAGAGAGAAGGGAGGAAGACGGAAGTTGCAAGACCCAAGCAGATAGAGAGAACGAAGGAGGACGGAAGTTGCAAGACCCAAGCAAAGAGAGAGAAGGGAGGAGGATGGTAGTTGCAAGGCCCAAGCAGAGAGAGAGAAAGGAGGAGGACAGAAGTTGCAAGACCCAAGCAGAGAGAGAGAAGGGAGGAGGACGGAAGTTGCAAGACCCAAGCAGAGAGAGAGAAGGGAGGAGGACGGAAGTTGCAAGACCCAAGCAGAGAGAGAGAAGGGAGGAGGACAGAAGTTGCAAGACCCAAGCAGAGAGAGAGAAGGGAGGAGGACGGAAGTTGCAAGACCCAAGCAGAGAGAGAGAGAAGGTAAGAGGATGGTAGTTGCAAGGCCCAAGCAGAGCGAGAGAAGGGAGGAGGACAGAAGTTGCAAGACCCAAGCAGAGAGAGAGAAGGGAGGAGGATGGTAGTTGCAAGGCCCAAGCAGAGAGAGAGGAGGAGGACAGAAGTTGCAAGACCCAAGCAGAGAGAGAGAAGGGAGGAGGACAGAAGTTGCAAGACCCAAGCAGAGAGAGAGAAGGGAGGAGGGAGGAAGTTGCAAGGCCCAAGCAGAGAGAGAGAAGGGAGGAGGATGGAAGTTGCAAGACCGAAGCAGAGAGAGAGAAGGGAGGAGGACGGTAGTTGCAAGGCTCAAGCAGAGAGAGAGAAGGGAGGAGGACGGAAGTTGCAAGACCCAAGCAGAGAGAGAGAAGGGAGGAGGACGGTAGTTGCAAGGTCCAAGCAGAGAGAGAGAAGGGAGGAGGACGGTAGTTGCAAGGCCCAAGCAGAGAGAGAGAAGGGAGGAGGACGGAAGTTGCAAGACCCAAGCAGAGAGAGAGAAGGGAGGAGGACGGTAGTTGCAGCCCAAGCAGAGAGAGAGAGTAGGGAGGAGGATGGTAGTTGCAGCCCAAGCAGAGAGAGAGAAGGGAGGAGGACGGTAGTTGCAGCCCAAGTAGAGAGAGAGTAGGGAGGAGGATGGTAGTTTCAGCCCAAGCAGAGAGAGAGAAGGGAGGAGGACGGTAGTTGCAGCCCAAGCAGAGAGAGAGAAGGGAGGAGGACAGAAGTTGCAAGACCCAAGCAGAGAGAGAGAAGGGAGGAGGACAGAAGTTGCAAGACCCAAGCAGAGAGAGAGAAGGGAGGAGGATGGAAGTTGCAAGACCCAAGCAGAGAGAGCGAAGGGAGGAGGACGGAAGTTGCAAGACCCAAGGAGAGAGAGAGAGAAGGGAGGAGGGCGGAAGTTGCAAGACCCAAGCAGAGAGAGAGAAGGAAGGACAGAAGTTGCAAGGCCCAAGCAGAGAGAGAGAAGGGAGGAGGACTGTAGTTGCAAGGCTCAAGCAGAGAGAGAGAAGGGAGGAGGACGGTAGTTGCAAGGCCCAAGCACAGAGAGATACGGAAGGAGGACTGTAGTTGCAAGGCTCAAGCAGAGAGAGAGACGGGAGGAGGACGGAAGTTGCAAGGCCCAAGCACAGAGAGATACGGAAGGAGGACAGAAGTTGCAAGGCCCAAGCAGAGAGAGAGAAGGGAGGAGGACGGAAGTTGCAAGACCCAAGCAGAGAGAGAGAAGGGAGGAGGACGGAAGTTGCAAGACCAAAGCAGAGAGAGAGAAGAGAGGAAGACGGAAGTTGCAAGGCCCAAGCAGAGAGAGAGAAGGGAGGAGGACAGAAGTTGCAAGACCCAAGCAGACAGAGAGAAGGGAGGAGGACGGTAGTTGCAAGGCCCAGGCAGAGAGAGAGAAGGGAGGAGGACGGTAGTTGCAAGACCCAAGCAGAGAGAGAGAAGGTAGGAGGACGGTAGTTGCAAGGCCCAAGCAGAGAGAGAGAAGGGAGGAGGACGGAAGTTGCAAGACCCAAGCAGAGAGAGAGAAGGGAG